>NW_024543355.1:0-253880 GCF_018167655.1 Microtus oregoni
GCACCCAGCACCCTGAGTACTGAGCACCCTGAGTACTGAGCACTGAGCACCGAGCACCCTGAGTACTGAGCACCCTGAGGACTGAGCACCCAGCACCCTGAGCACTGAGCACCCAGCACCCTTAGTACTGAGCACTGATCACCCTGAGCACTGAGCACCCCAGCACCCCCGAGCACTGAGCACCCAGAACCCTGAGTACTGAGCTCCCAGCACCCTGAGCACTGAGCACCGAGCACCCTGAGTACTGAACACCGCACCCTGAGCACTGAGCACTGAGCACCCAGCACCCTGAGCACTGAGCACTGAGCACCCAGCACCCTGAGCACTGAGCACCCAGCACCCTGAGCACCCAGCACCCTGAGCACTGAGCACCCTGAGCACTGAGCACCCTGAGCACTTAGCACTGAGCACCCAGCACCCTGAGTACTGAGCACCCAACACTCTGAGCACTGAGCACCCAGCACGCTGAGTACTCAGCACTGAGCACACAGCACCCTGAGTACTGAGCAACCAGCACCTCGAGCACTGAGCACCCAGCGCCCCGAGCACTGAACACCGAGCACCCCGAGCCCCACTCGAGCACCCACTGAGCACTGAGCACACTGAGCACTGAGCACCCAGCACCCCGAGTACTGAGCACTGAGCACCCTGAGTACTGCAGCACCCAGCACCCCGAGTACTGAGCACTGAGCACCCTGAGTAGTGAGCACCCAGCACCCTGAGCACTGAGAACCCTGAGTACTGAGCACCGAGCACCCTGAGTACTGAGCACCCAGCACCCTGAGCACTGAGCACGGAGCACCCCGAGGACTGAGCACCCAGCACCCTGAGCACTGAGCACCCAGCACCTTGAGTACTGAGCACCGAGCACCCCGAGCACTGAGCACCCAGCACGCTGAATACTGAGCACCCAGCACCCTGAGCACTGAGCACGGAGCACCCCGAGCACTGAGCACCCAGCACCCCCGAGCACTGAGCACCCAGCACCCTGAGTACTGAGCACCCAACACCCAGAGTCCTGAGCACCCAGCACCCTGAGCACAGAGCACCCAGCACCCTGAGTACTGAGCACCCAGCACCCTGAGTACTGAGCACCCAGCACCCTGAGCACTGAGCACTGAGCACCCAACACCCTGAGCACTGAGCACTGAGCACCCAGCACCCCGAGCACTGAGCACCCAGCACCCCGCGCACTGAGCACCCAGCACCCTGAGCACTGAGCACCCAGCACCCTGAGTACTGAGCACCCAGCACCATGAGTACTGAGCACCCAGCACCCTGAGTACTGAGCACTCAGCACCCTGAGTACTGAGCACCGAGCACCCCGAGCACTGAGCACCCAGCACCGTGAGCACTGAGTACCCTGAGGACTGAGTACCCAGCACCCTGAGCACTGAGCACCCAGCACCCTGAGTACTGAGCACCGATCACCCTGAGCACAGAGCACCCAGGACCCCGAGCACTGAGCACCCAGCACCCTGAGTACAGAGCACCCAGCACCCCGAGTACTGAGCACCCAGCACCCCGAGCACTGAGCAGCCAGCACCCTGAGTACTGAGCACCCTGAGTACTGAGCACCGATCACCCTGAGCACTGAGCACCCAGCACCCTGAGTACTGAGCACCCAGCACCCTGAGCACTGAGCACCAAGGACCCTGAGCACTGAGCACCCAGCACCCTGAGTACTGAGCACCCAGCACCCTGAGTACTGAGCACCCAGCACCCTTAGTACTGAGCACCCAGCACCCTGAGCACTGAGCACCCAGCACCCTGAGTACTGAGCACCCAGCACCAAACTCAGCACTGAGCACCCAGCACCCCGAGCACTGAGCACCCAGCACCCCGAGCACTGAGCACCCCAGCACCCTGAGTACTGAGCACTGAGCACCCCGAGTACTGAGCACCCATCACCCCGAGCACTGAGCACCCAGCAACCTGAGTACTGAGAAGAGATCACCCTGAGTACTGAGCACCCAGCACCCTGAGTACTGAGCCCCCAGCACCCTGAGTACTGAGCACCCAGCACCCCGAGCACTGAGCACCCAGCACCCCGAGAATGAGAACCCAGCACCCTGAATACTGAGATCCGAGCACCCTGAGTACTGAGCACCCAGCACCCTGAGTACTGAGCCCCCAGCACCCTGAGTACTGAGCACCCAGCACCCCGAGCACTGAGCACCCAGCACCCCGAGAATGAGCACCCAGCACCCTGAGTACTGAGCACCCAGCACCCTGAGTACTGAGCACTAAGCACCCAGAGCACTGAGCACCCAGCACCCCGATCACTGAGCACCCAGCACCCTAAGCACTGATCACCCAGCACCCTGAGCACTGAGCACCCAGCACCCTGAGTACTGAGCACCCAACACCCAGAGTACTGAGCACCCAGCACCCTGAGCACTGAGCACCCAGCACCCTGAGTACAGAGCACCCAGCACCCTGAGTACTGAGCACCCAGCACCCTGAGCACTGAGCACTGAGCACCCAACACCCTGAGCACTGAGCACCCAGCACCCGAGCACTGAGCACCCAGCACCCCGAGCACTGAGCACCCAGCACCCTGAGCACTGAGCACCCAGCACCCTGAGCACTGAGCACCCAGCCCCCTGAGTACTGAGCACCCAGCACCATGAGTACTGAGCACCCAGCACCCTGAGTACTGAGCACTCAGCACCTTGAGTACTGAGCACCGAGCACCCCGAGCACTGAGCACCCAGCACCCTGAGCACTGAGCACCCTGAGGACTGCGCACCCAGCACCCTGAGCACTGAGCACCCAGCACCCTGAGTACTGAGCACCAATCACCCTGAGCACTGAGCACCCAGGACCCCGAGCACTGAGCACCCAGCACCCTGAGTACAGAGCACCCAGCACCCCGAGTACTGAGCACCCAGCACCCCGAGCACTGAGCACCCAGCACCCTGAGTACTGAGCACCCTGAGTACTGAGCACCGATCACCCTGAGCACTGAGCACCCAGCACCCTGAGTACTGTGCACCCAGCACCCTGAGCACTGAGCACCCAGCACCCTGAGCACTGAGCACCCAGCACAGTGAGTACTGAGCACCCAGCACCCTGAGTACTGAGTACCCAGCACATTGAGCACTGAGCACCCAGCACCCTGAGTACTGAGCACCCAGTACCCTGAGTACTGAGCACCCAGCAACCTTAGTACTGAGCAACCAGCACCCTGAGCACTGAGCACCCAGCACCCTGAGTACTGAGCACCCAGCACCACCCTCAGCACTGAGCACCCAGCAACCCGAGCACTGAGCACCCAGCACCCTGAGCACTGAGCACAAAGCACCCCGAGTACTGAGCACCCAGCACCCCGAGTATTGAGCACCGAGCACCCTGAGCACTGAACACCCAGCACCCTGAGTACTGAGCACCCAGCACCCTGAGTACTGAGCACTGAGCACCCCGAGTACTGAGCACCCAGCACCCCGAGCACTGAGCACCCTGCAACCTGAGTACTGAGAACAGATCACCCTGAGTACTGAGCACCCAGCACCCTGAGTACTGAGCCCCCAGCACCCTGAGTACTGAGCACCCAGCACCCCGAGCACTGAGCACCCAGCACCCCGAGAATGAGCACCCAGCACCCTGAGTACTGAGAACCGAACACCCTGAGTACTTAGCACCCAGCACCCTGAGTACTGAGCCCCCAGCAACCTGAGTACTGAGCACCCAGCACCCCGAGCACTGAGCACCCAGCACCCCGAGAATGAGCAACCAGCACCCTGAGTACTGAGCACCCAGCACCCTGAGTACTGAGCACTAAGCACCCAGAGCACTGAGCGCCCAGCACCCCGAGCACGGAGCACAAAGGACCCCGAGCACTGAGTACTGAGCACCCAGCACCCTGAGTACTGAGCACCCAGCACCCCGAGCACTGAGCACCCAGCACCCTGAGTACTGAGCACTGAGCACCCAGCACCCCGAGCACTGAGCAGCCAGCACCCTGTGTACTGAGCACTGAGCACCCTGAGTACTAAGCACCCAGCACGCTGAGTACTGAGCACCCAGGACCCTGAGCACTGAGCACCGAGCACCCCGAGCACTGAGCACCCAGCACCCTGAGCACTCAGCAACCAGCACCCCGAGCACTGAGCACCCAGCACCCTGAGCACTGAGCACCCAGCACCCTGAGCATGGAGCACCCCGAGGACTGAGCACCCAGCACCCTGAGAACTGAGCACCCAGCACCTTGAGTACTGAGCTCTGAGCACCTCGAGCACTAAGCACCCAGCACCCTGAGTACTGAGCACCCAGCACCCTGAGCAATGTGCACCCAGCACCCTGAGCACTGAGCACCCAGCACCCCGAGCACGTAGCACCCAGCACCCAGAGTACTGAGCACCCAACACCCAGAGTACTGAGCACCCAGCAACCCGAGTACTGAGCACCCAGCACCCCGAGCACTGAGCACCCAGCGCCCCGAGCACTGAGCACCCAGCACCCCGAGCACTGAGCACTGAGCACCCTGAGCACTGAGTACTGAGCACTGAGCACCCTGAGTACTGAGCACCCAGCACCCAGAGTACTGAGCACCCAGCACCCCGAGCACTGAGCACCCAGCACCCCGAGCACTGAGCACCCAGCACCCCGAGCACTGAGCACTGAGCACCCTGAGCACTGAGCACCCAGCACCCCGAGTACTGAGCACTGAGCACCCTGAGTACTGAGCACCAAGCACCCCGAGTACTGAGCACCAAGCACTCCGAGTACTGAGCACCCAGCACCCTGAGTACAGAGCACCCAGCACCCTGAGTACTGAGCACCCAGCACCCTGAGCACTGAGCACTGAGCACCCAACACCCTGAGCACTGAGAACCCAGCACCCGAGCACTGAGCACCCAGCACCCCGAGCACTGAGCACCCAGCACCCTGAGCACTGAGCACCCAGCACCCTGAGCACTGAGCACCCAGCCCCCTGAGTACTGAGCACCCAGCACCATGAGTACTGAGCACCCAGCACCCTGAGTACTGAGCACTCAGCACCTTGAGTACTGAGCACCGAGCACCCGAGCACTGAGCACCCAGCACCCTGAGCACTGAGCACCCTGAGGACTGCGCACCCAGCACCCTGAGCACTGAGCACCCAGCACCCTGAGTACTGAGCACCAATCACCCTGAGCACTGAGCACCCAGGACCCCGAGCACTGAGCACCCAGCACCCTGAGTACAGAGCACCCAGCACCCCGAGTACTGAGCACCCAGCACCCCGAGCACTGAGCACCCAGCACCCTGAGTACTGAGCACCCTGAGTACTGAGCACCGATCACCCTGAGCACTGAGCACCCAGCACCCTGAGAACTGTGCACCCAGCACCCTGAGCACTGAGCACCCAGCACCCTGAGCACTGAGCACCCAGCACAGTGAGTACTGAGCACCCAGCACCCTGAGTACTGAGTACCCAGCACATTGAGCACTGAGCACCCAGCACCCTGAGTACTGAGCACCCAGCACCCTGAGTACTGAGCACCCAGCAACCTTAGTACTGAGCACCCAGCACCCTGAGCACTGAGCACCCAGCACCCTGAGTACTGAGCACCCAGCACCACCCTCAGCACTGAGCACCCAGCAACCCGAGCACTGAGCACCCAGCACCCTGAGCACTGAGCACCCAGCACCCCGAGTACTGAGCACCCAGCACCCCGAGTATTGAGCACCGAGCACCCTGAGCACTGAACACCCAGCACCCTGAGTACTGAGCACCCAGCACCCTGAGTACTGAGCACTGAGCACCCCGAGTACTGAGCACCCAGCACCCCGAGCACTGAGCACCCTGCAACCTGAGTACTGAGAACAGATCACCCTGAGTACTGAGCACCCAGCACCCTGAGTACTGAGCCCCCAGCACCCTGAGTACTGATCACCCAGCAACCCGAGCACTGAGCACCCAGCACCCCGAGAATGAGCACCCAGCACCCTGAGTACTGAGAACCGAACACCCTGAGTACTGAGCACCCAGCACCCTGAGTACTGAGCCCCCAGCAACCTGAGTACTGAGCACCCAGCACCCCGAGCACTGAGCACCCAGCACCCTGAGAATGAGCAACCAGCACCCTGAGTACTGAGCACCCAGCACCCTGAGTACTGAGCACTAAGCACCCAGAGCACTGAGCGCCCAGCACCCCGAGCACGGAGCACAAAGGACCCCGAGCACTGAGTACTGAGCACCCAGCACCCTGAGTACTGAGCACCCAGCACCCCGAGCACTGAGCACCCAGCACCCTGAGTACTGAGCACTGAGCACCCAGCACCCCGAGCACTGAGCACCCAGCACCCTGTGTACTGAGCACTGAGCACCCTGAGTACTAAGCACCCAGCACGCTGAGTACTGAGCACCCAGGACCCTGAGCACTGAGCACCGAGCACCCCGAGCACTGAGCACCCAGCACCCTGAGCACTCAGCAACCAGCACCCCGAGCACTGAGCACCCAGCACCCTGAGCACTGAGCACCCAGCACCCTGAGCATGGAGCACCCCGAGGACTGAGCACCCAGCACCCTGAGAACTGAGCACCCAGCACCTTGAGTACTGAGCTCCGAGCACCTCGAGCACTAAGCACCCAGCACCCTGAGTACTGAGCACCCAGCACCCTGAGCACTGTGGACCCAGCACCCTGAGCACTGAGCACCCAGCACCCCGAGCACGTAGCACCCAGCACCCTGAGTACTGAGCACCCAACACCCAGAGTACTGAGCACCCAGCACCCCGAGTACTGAGCACCCAGCACCCCGAGCACTGAGCACCCAGCGCCCCGAGCACTGAGCACCCAGCACCCCGAGCACTGAGCACTGAGCACCCTGAGCACTGAGTACTGAGCACTGAGCACCCTGAGTACTGAGCACCCAGCACCCAGAGTACTGAGCACCCAGCACCCCGAGCACTGAGCACCCAGCTCCCCGAGCACTGAGCACCCAGCACCCCGAGCACTGAGCACTGAGCACCCTGAGCACTGAGCACCCAGCACCCCGAGTACTGAGCACTGAGCACCCTGAGTACTGAGCACCAAGCACTCCGAGTACTGAGCACTGAGCACCCTGAGTACTGAGCACCCAGCACCCTGAGCACTGAACACCCAGCACCCTGAGTACTGAGCACTGAGATCCCTGAGTACTGAGCACCGAACACCCTGAGTACTGAGCACACAGCACCCTGATCACTGAGCACGGAGCACCCCGAGGACTGAGCACCCAGCACCCTGACCACTGAGCACCCAGCACCTTGAGTACTGAGCACCGAGCACCCCGAGCACTGAGCAACCAGCACCCGGAGCACTGAGCACCCAGCACCCTGAGCACTGAGCACGCAGCACCCCGAGCACTGAGCACCCAGCACCCTGAGTACTGAGCACAGAGCACCCTGAGCACTGAGCACCCAACACTCTGAGCACTGAGCACAAAGCACGCTGAGTACTGAGCAATGAGCACACAGCACCCTGAGTACTGAGCAACCAGCACCTCGAGCACTGAGCACCCAGCGCCCCGAGCACTGAGCACCCAGCACCCCGAGCACTGAGCACTGAGCACACTGAGCACTGAGCACACAGCACCCCGAGTACTGAGCACTGAGCACACTAAGTACTGAGCACCCGGCACCCCGAGTACTGAGCACTGAGCACGCTGAGTACTGAGCACCCAGCACCCTGAGCACTGAGAACCCTGAGTACTGAGCAACGAGCACCCTGAGTACTGAGCACCCAGCACCCTGAGCACTGAGCACGGAGCACCCCGAGGACTGAGCACCCAGCACCCTGAGCACTGAGCACCCAGCACCTTGAGTACTGAACACCGAGCACCCCGAGCACTGAGCACCCAGCACCCTGAAAACTGAGCACCCTGCACCCTGAGCACTGAGCACCCAGCACCCCGAGCACTGAGCACCCAGCACCCCGAGCACTGAGCACCCAGCACCCTGAGTACTGAGCACCCAACACCCAGAGTCCTGAGCACCCAGCACCCTGAGCACTGAGCACCCAGCACCCTGAGTACTGAGCACCCAGCACCCTGAGTACTGAGCACCCAGCACCCTGAGTACTGAGCACTGAGCACCCAAAACCCTGAGCACTGAGCACTGAGCACCCAGCACCCCGAGCACTGAGCACCCAGCACCCCGAGCACTGAGCACCCAGCACCCTGAGCACTGAGCACCCAGCACCCTGAGCACTGAGCACCCAGCCCCCTGAGTACTGAGCACCCAGCACCATGAGAACTGAGCACCCAGCGCCCTGAGTACTGAGCACTCAGCACCCTGAGTACTGAGCACCGAGCACCCCGAGCACTGAGCACCCAGCACCCTGAGCACTGAGCACCCTGAGGACTGAGTACCCAGCACCCTGAGCACTGAGCACCCAGCACCCTGAGTACTGAGCACCGATCACTCTGAGCACTGAGCACCCAGGACCCCGAGCACTGAGCACCCAGCACCCTGAGTACAGAGCACCCAGCTCCCCGAGTACTGAGCACCCAGCACCCCGAGCACTGAGCAGCCAGCACCCTGAGTACTGAGCACCCTGAGTACTGACCACCGAAAACCCTGAGCACTGAGCACCCAGCACCCTGAGTACTGAGCACCCAGCACCCTGAGCACTGAGCACCAAGCACCCTGAGCACTGAGCACCCAGCACCCTGAGTGCTGAGCACCCAGCCCCCTGAGTACTGAGCACCCAGTACCCTGAGTACTGAGCACCCATCACCCCGAGCACTGAGCACCCAGCAACCTGAGTACTGAGAATAGATCACCCTGAGTACTGAGCACCGAGCACCCTGAGTACTGAGCCCCCAGCACCCTGAGTACTGAGCACCCAGCACCCCGAGCACTGAGCACCCAGCACCCCGAGAATGAGAACCCAGCACCCTGAATACTGAGAACCGAGCACCCTGAGTACTGAGCACCCAGCACCCTGAGTACTGAGCCCCTAGCACCCTGAGTACTGAGCACCCAGCACCCCGAGCACTGAGCACCCAGCACCCCGAGAATGAGTACACAGCAACCTGAGTACTGAGCACCCAGCACCCTGAGTACTGAGCACTAAGCACCCAGAGCACTGAGTACCCAGCACCCCGAGCACGGAGCACCCAGGACCCCGAGCACTGAGTACTGAGCACCCAGCACCCTGAGTACTGAGCTCAGAGCTCCCCGAGCACTGAGCACCCTGAGTACTGAGCCCCTAGCACCCCGATCACTGAGCACCCAGCACCCTGAGTACTGAGCACCCAGCACCCTGAGTACTGAGCACCCAGCACCCTGAGCACTGAGCACCCAGCACCCTGAGCAATGAGCACCCAGCACCCCGAGCACGGAGCACCCAGCACTCTGTGTACTGAGCACCCAACACCCAGAGTACTGAGCACCCAGCACCCTGAGCACTGAGCACCCAGCACCCTGAGTACTGAGCACCCAGCACCCTGAGTACTGAACAACCAGCACCCCGAGCACTGAGCACCCAGCACCCCGAGCACTGAGCACCCAGCGGCCCGAACACTGAGCACCCAGCACCCCAAGCACTGAGCACTGAGCACACTGAGCACTGAGCACCCAGCACCCTGAGTACTGAGCACTGAGAACCCTGAGTACTGAGCACCGAGCACCCTGAGTACTGAGCACCCAGCACCCTGATCACTGAGCACGGAGCACCCCGAGGACTGAGCACCCAGCACCCTGAGCACTGAGCACCCAGCACCTTGAGTACTGAGCACCGAGCACCCCGAGCACTGAGCACCCAGCACCCTGAGTACTGAGCACCCAGCACCCTGGGCACTGAGCACCCAGCACCCTGAGCACTGAGCACGCAGCACCCCGAGCACTGAGCACCCAGCACTCTGAGTACTGAGCACAGAGCACCCTGAGCACTGAGCACCCAGCACCCTGAGTACTGAGCACCCAGCACCCTGAGTACTGAGCAACCAGCACCCTGAGCACTGAGCACCCAGCACCCTGAGCACTGAGCACTGAGCACTGAGCACCCAGCACCACAGCCCTGAGCACCCAGCACCCCGAGCACTGAGCACCCAGCACCCTGAGCACTGAGCACCCAGCACCATGAGCATTGAGCACGCAGCACCCTGAGTACTGAGCACCCAGCACCCTGAGTACTGAGCACCCAGCACCCTGAGTACTGAGCACCCAGCACCCTGAGCACTGAGCACCCGGAGGACTGAGCACCCAGCACCCTGGGCACTGAGCACCGATCACCCTGAGCACTGAGCACCCAGCACCCCGAGCACTGAGCACCCAGCACCCTGAGTCATGAGCACCCAGCACCCCGAGTACTGAGCACCCAGCACCCTGAGTACTGAGCACCCAGCACCCCGAGCACTGAGCACCCAGCACCCTGAGTACTGAGCACCCTGAGTACTGAGCACTGAGCACCGAGCACCCTGAGTACTGAGCACCCTGAGGACTGAGCACCCAGCACCCTGAGCACTGAGCACCCAGCACCCTGAGTACTGAGCACTGATCACCCTGAGCACTGAGCACCCAGCACCCCGAGCACTGAGCACCCAGAACCCTGAGTACTGAGCACCCAGCACCCTGAGCACTGAGCAACCAGCACCCTGAGTACTGAACACCCAGCAACCTGAGCACTGAGCACTGAGCACCCAGCACCCTGAGCACTGAGCACTGAGCACCCAGCACCCCGAGCACTGAGCACCCAGCACCCTGAGCAGCCAGCACCTCGAGCACTGAGCACCCAGCACCCCGAGCACTGAGCACCCAGCACCCCGAGCACTGAGCACCCAGCACACTGAGCACCCAGCACACTGAGCACTGAGCACCCTGAGCACTGAGCACCCTGAGCACTGAGCACCCAGCACCCTGAGTACTGAGCACCCAACACTCTGAGCACTGAGCACCCAGCACGCTGAGTACTGAGCACTGAGCACACAGCACCCTGAGTACTGAGCAACCAGCACCTCGAGCACTGAGCACCCAGCGCCCCGAGCACTGAGCACCCAGCACCCCGAGCACTGAGCACTGAGCACCCTGAGTACTGAGCACCCAGCACCCCGAGTACTGAGCACTGAGCACCCTGAGTACTGAGCACCCAGCACTCTGAGCACTGAGAACCCTGAGTACTGAGCACCGAGCACCCTGAGTACTGAGCACCCAGCACCCTGAGCACTGAGCACGGAGCACCCCGAGGACTGAGCACCCAGCACCCTGAGCACTGAGCACCCAGCACCTTGAGTACTGAGCACCGAGCACCCCGAGCACTGAGCACCCAGCACCCTGAATACTGAGCACCCAGCACCCTGAGCACTGAGCACCCAGCACCCCGAGCACTGAGCACCCAGCACCCTGAGCACTGAGCACCCAGCACCCTGAGTACTGAGCACCCAACACCCAGAGTCCTGAGCACCCAGTACCCTGAGCACTGAGCACCCAGCACCCTGAGTACTGAGCACCCAGCACCCTGAGTACTGAGCACCCAGCACCCTGAGCACTGAGCACTGAGCACCCAACACCCTGAGCACTGAGCACTGAGCACCCAGCACCCCGAGCACTGAGCACCCAGCACCCCGACCACTGAGCACCCAGCACCCTGAGCACTGAGCACCCAGCACCCTGAGCACTGAGCACCCAGCCCCCTGAGTACTGAGCACCCAGCACCTTGAGTACTGACCACCCAGCACCCTGAGTAATGAGCACTCAGCACCCTGAGTACTGAGCACCGAACACCCCGAGCACTGAGCACCCAGCACCCTGAGCACTGAGCACCCTGAGGACTGAGTACCCAGCACCCTGAGCACTGAGCACCCAGCACCCTGAGTACTGAGCACTGATCACCCTGAGCACTGAGCACCCAGGACCCCGAGAACTGAGCAACCAGCACCCTGAGTACAGAGCACCCAGCACCCCGAGTACTGAGCACCCAGCACCCCGAGCACTGAGCAGCCAGCACCCTGAGTACTGAGCACCCTGAGTACTGAGCACCGATCACCCTGAGCACTGAGCACCCAGCACCCTGAGTACTGAGCACCCAGCACCAGGAGCACTGAGCACCAAGCACCCTGAGCACTGAGCACCCAGCACCCTGAGTACTGAGCACCCAGCACCCTGAGTACTGAGTACCCAGCACCCTGAGCACTGAGCACCCAGCACCCTGATTACTGAGCACCGAGCACCCTGAGTACTGAGCACCCAGCACCCTTAGTACTGAGCACACAGCACCCTGAGCACTGAGCACCCAGCACCCTGAGTACTGAGCACCCAGCACCACCCTCAGTCCTGAGCACCCAGCACCCCGAGCACTGAGCACCCAGCACCCTGAGCACTGAGCACCCAGCACCCCGAGTACTGAGCACCCAGCACCCTGAGCACTGAGCACCCAGCACCCTGAGTACTGAGCACCCAGCACCACCCTCAGTACTGAGCACCCAGCACCCCGAGGACTGAGCACCCAGCACCCTGAGCACTGAGGACCCAGCACCTTGAGTACTGAGCACCGAGCACCCCGAGCACTCAGCACCCAGCACCCTGAGTACTGAGCACCCAGCACCCTGAGCACTGAGCACCCAGCACCCTGAGCACTGAGCACGCAGCACCCCGAGCACTGAGCACCCAGCACTCTGAGTACTGAGCACAGAGCACCCTGAGCACTGAGCACCCAGCACCCTGAGTACTGAGCACCCAGCACCCTGAGTACTGAGCAACCAGCACCCTGAGCACTGAGCACTGAGCACCCAGCACCCTGAGCACTGAGCACTGAGCACTGAGCACCCAGCACCACAGCCCTGAGCACCCAGCACCCCGAGCACTGAGCACCCAGCACCCTGAGCACTGAGCACCCAGCACCATGAGCATTGAGCACGCAGCACCCTGAGTACTGAGCACCCAGCACCCTGAGTACTGAGCACCCAGCACCCTGAAACATGAGCACCCAGCACCCCGAGTACTGAGCACCCAGCACCCTGAGTCCTGAGCACCCAGCACCCCGAGCACTGAGCATCCAGCACCCTGAGTACTGAGCACCCTGAGTACTGAGCACTGAGCACCGAGCACCCTGAGTACTGAGCACCCTGAGGACTGAGCACCCAGCACCCTGAGCACTGAGCACCCAGCACCCTGAGTACTGAGCACTGATCACCCTGAGCACTGAGCACCCAGCACCCCGAGCACTGAGCACCCTGAACCCTGAGTACTGAGCACCCAGCACCCTGAGCACTGAGCACCCAGCACCCTGAGTACTGAACACCCAGCAACCTGAGCACTGAGCACTGAGCACCCAGCACCCTGAGCACTGAGCACTGAGCACCCAGCAACCCGAGCACTGAGCACCCAGCACCCTGAGCACCCAGCACCCCGAGCACTGAGCACCCAGCACCCCGAGCACTGAGCACCCAGCACCCCGAGCACTGAGCACCCAGCACACTGAGCACCCAGCACCCTGAGCACTGAGCACCCTGAGCACTGAGCACCCTGAGCACTGAGCACTGAGCACCCAGCACCCTGAGTACTGAGCACCCAACACTCTGAGCACTGAGCACCCAGCACGCTGAGTACTGAGCACTGAGCACACAGCACCCTGAGTACTGAGCAACCAGCACCTCGAGCACTGAGCACCCAGCGCCCCGAGCACTGAGCACCCAGCACCCCGAGCACTCAGCACTGAGCAGACTGAGCACTGAGTACCCAGCACCCCGAGTACTGAGCACTGAGCACCCTGAGTACTGAGCTCCCAGCACCCCGAGTACTGAGCACTGAGCACCCTGAGTACTGAGCACCCAGCACTCTGAGCACTGAGAACCCTGAGTACTGAGCACCGAGCACCCTGAGTACTGAGCACACAGCACCCTGAGCACTGAGCACGGAGCACCCCGAGGACTGAGCACCCAGCACCCTGAGCACTGAGCACCCAGCACCTTGAGTACTGAGCACCGAGCATCCTGAGCACTGAGCACCCAGCACCCTGAATACTGAGCACCCAGCACCCTGAGAACTGAGCACCCAGCACCCCGAGCACTGAGCACCCAGCACCCCGAGCACTGAGCACCCAGCACCCTGAGTACTGAGCACCCAACACCCAGAGTCCTGAGCACCCAGTACCCTGAGCACTGAGCACCCAGCACCCTGAGTACTGAGCACCCAGCACCCTGAGTACTGAGCACCCAGCACCCTGAGCACTGAGCACTGAGCACCCAACACCCTGAGCACCGAACACTGAGCACACAGCACCCCGAGCACTGAGCACCCAGCACCCCGAGCACTGAGCACCCAGCACCCTGAGCACTGAGCACCCAGCACCCTGAGCACTGAGCACCCAGCCCCCTGAGTACTGAGCACCCAGCACCATGAGTACTGACCACCCAGCACCCTGAATACTGAGCACTCAGCACCCTGAGTACTGAGCACCGAGCACCCCGAGCACTGAGCACCCAGCACCCTGAGCACTGAGCACCCTGAGGACTGAGTACCCAGCACCCTGAGCACTGAGCACCCAGCACCCTGAGTACTGAGCACCGATCACCCTGAGCACTGAGCACCCAGGACCCCGAGAACTGAGCAACCAGCACCCTGAGTACAGAGCACCCAGCACCCCGAGTACTGAGCACCCAGCACCCCGAGCACTGAGCAGCCAGCACCCTGAGTACTGAGCACCCTGAGTACTGAGCACCGATCACCCTGAGCACTGAGCACCCAGCACCCTGAGTACTGAGCACCCAGCACCAGGAGCACTGAGCACCAAGCACCCTGAGCACTGAGCACCCAGCACCCTGAGTACTGAGCACCCAGCACCCTGAGTACTGAGTACCCAGCACCCTGAGCACTGAGCACCCAGCACCCTGAGTACTGAGCACCCAGCACCCTTAGTACTGAGCACCCAGCACCCGGAGCACTGAGCACCCAGCACCCTGTGTACTGAGCACCCAGCACCACCCTCAGTACTGAGCACCCAGCACCCCGAGCACTGAGCACCCAGCACCCTGAGCACTGAGCACCCAGCACCCCGAGTACTGAGCACCCAGCACCCCGAGCACTGAGCACCGAGCACCCCGAGCACTGAGCACCCAGCACACTGAGTACTGAGCACCCAGCACCCTGAGTACTGAGCACTGAGCACCCCGAGTACTGAGCACCCATCACCCCGAGCACTGACCACCCAGCAACCTGAGTACTGAGAACAGATCACCCTGAGTACTTAGCACCCAGCACCCTGAGTACTGAGCCCCCAGCACCAAGAGTACTGAGCACCCAGCACCCTGAGCACTGAGCACCCAGCAACCTGAGCCCTGAGCACCCAGCACCCTGAGTACTGAGCCCTGAGAACCCTGAGTACTGAGCACCGAGCACCCTGAGTACTGAGCACCCAGCACCCTGATCACTGAGCACGGAGCACCCCGAGGACTGAGCACCCAGCACCCTGAGCACTGAGCACCCAGCACCTTGAGTACTGAGCACCGAGCACCCCGAGCACTGAGCACCCAGCACCCTGAGTACTGAGCACCCAGCACCCTGAGCACTGAGCACCCAGCACCCTGAGCACTGAGCACGCAGCACCCCGAGCACTGAGCACCCAGCACCCTGAGTACTGAGCACAGAGCACCCTGAGCACTGAGCACCCAGCACCCTGAGTACTGAGCACCCAGCACCCTGAGTACTGAGCAACCAGCACCCTGAGCACTGAGCACTGAGCACCCAGCACCCTGAGCACTGAGCACTGAGCACCCAGCACCACAGCCCTGAGCACCCAGCACCCCGAGCACTGAGCACCCAGCGCCCTGAGCACTGAGCACCCAGCACCATGAGCATTGAGCACCCAGCACCCTGAGTACTGAGCACCCAACACCCAGAGTCCTGAGCACCCAGCACCCTGAGCACCCAGCACTCTGAGTACTGAGCACCCAGCACCCTTTGTACTGAGCACCCAGCACCCTGAGCACTGAGCACTGAGAACCGAACACAATGAGCACTGAGCACTGAGCACCCAGCACCCCGAGCACTGAGCACCCAGCACCATGAGTACCGACCACCCAGCACCCTGAGTACTGAGCACTCAGCACCCTGAGTACTGAGCACCGAGCACCCCGAGCACTGAGCACCCAGCACCCTGAGCACTGAGCACCCTGAGGACTGAGTACCCAGCATCGTGAGCACTGAGCACCCAGCACCCTGAGTACTGAGCACCGATCACCCTGAGCACTGAGCACCCAGCACCCTGAGTACTGAGCACCCAGCACCAGGAGCACTGAGCACCAAGCACCCTGAGCACTGAGCACCCAGCACCCTGAGTACTGAGCACCCAGCACCCTGAGTACTGAGTACCCAGCACCCTGAGCACTGAGCACCCAGCACCCTGAGTACTGAGCACCGAGCACCCTGATTACTGAGCACCCAGCACCCTTAGTACTGAGCACCCAGCACCCTGAGCACTGAGCACCCAGCACCCTGAGTACTGAGCACCCAGCACCACCCTCAGTACTGAGCACCCAGCACCCCGAGCACTGAGCACCCAGCACCCTGAGCACTGAGCACCCAGCACCCCGAGTACTGAGCACCCTGCACCCCGAGCACTGAGCACCGAGCACCCCGAGCACTGAGCACCCAGCACCCTGAGTACTGAGCACCCAGCACCCTGAGTACTGAGCCCCCAGCACCAAGAGTACTGAGCACCCAGCACCCTGAGCACTGCGCACCCAGCACACCGAGAATGAGCACCCAGCACCCTGAATACTGAGAAATGAGCACCCTGATTACTGAGCACCCAGCACCCTGAGTACTGAGCCCCCAGCACCCTGAGTACTGAGCTCACAGCTCCCCGAGCACTGAGCACCCTGAGTACTGAGCACCCAGCACCCCGATCACTGAGCACCCAGCACCATGAGTACTGAGCACCCAGCACCCTGAGTACTGAGCACCCAGCACCCTGAGCACTGAGCACCCAGCACCCTGAGCAATGAGCACCCAGCACACCGAGCACGGAGCACCCAGCACTCTGTGTACTGAGCACCCAACACCCAGAGTACTGAGCACCCAGCACCCTGAGCACTGAGCCCCCAGCACCCTGAGTACTGAGCACCCAGCACCCTGAGTACTGAACACCCAGCACCCTGAGCACTGAGCACTGAGCACCCTGAGCACTGAGTACTGAGCACTGAGCACCCTGAGCACTGAGCACCCAGCACCCCGAGTACTGAGCACCCAGCACCCCGAGCACTGAGCACCCAGCGCCCCGAGCACTGAGCACCCAGCACCCCGAGCACTGAGCACCCAGCACCCCGAGCACTGAGCACAAAGCGCCCCGAGCACTGAGCACCCAGCACCCCAAGCACTGAGCACTGAGCACCCTGAGCACTGAGCACCCAGCACCCTGAGTACTGAGCACTGAGAACCCTGAGTACTGAGCACCGAGTACCCTGAGTACTGAGCACCCAGCACCCTGATCACTGAGCACGGAGCACCCCGAGGACTGAGCACCCAGCACCCTGAGCACTGAGCACCCAGCACCCCGAGTACTGAGCACCCTGCACCCCGAGCACTGAGCACCGAGCACCCCGAGCACTGAGCACCCAGCACCCTGAGTACTGAGCACCCAGCACCCTGAGTACTGAGCCCCCAGCACCAAGAGTACTGAGCACCCAGCACCCTGAGCACTGCGCACCCAGCACACCGAGAATGAGCACCCAGCACCCTGAATACTGAGAAATGAGCACCCTGATTACTGAGCACCCAGCACCCTGAGTACTGAGCCCCCAGCACCCTGATTACTGAGCTCACAGCTCCCCGAGCACTGAGCACCCTGAGTACTGAGCACCCAGCACCCCGATCACTGAGCACCCAGCACCATGAGTACTGAGCACCCAGCACCCTGAGTACTGAGCACCCAGCACCCTGAGCACTGAGCACCCAGCACCCTGAGCAATGAGCACCCAGCACACCGAGCACGGAGCACCCAGCACTCTGTGTACTGAGCACCCAACACCCAGAGTACTGAGCACCCAGCACCCTGAGCACTGAGCCCCCAGCACCCTGAGTACTGAGCACCCAGCACCCTGAGTACTGAACACCCAGCACCCTGAGCACTGAGCACTGAGCACCCTGAGCACTGAGTACTGAGCACTGAGCACCCTGAGCACTGAGCACCCAGCACCCCGAGTACTGAGCACCCAGCACCCCGAGCACTGAGCACCCAGCGCCCCGAGCACTGAGCACCCAGCACCCCGAGCACTGAGCACCCAGCACCCCGAGCACTGAGCACAAAGCGCCCCGAGCACTGAGCACCCAGCACCCCAAGCACTGAGCACTGAGCACCCTGAGCACTGAGCACCCAGCACCCTGAGTACTGAGCACTGAGAACCCTGAGTACTGAGCACCGAGTACCCTGAGTACTGAGCACCCAGCACCCTGATCACTGAGCACGGAGCACCCCGAGGACTGAGCACCCAGCACCCTGAGCACTGAGCACCCAGCACCTTGAGTACTGAGCACCGAGCACCCCGAGCACTGAGCACCCAGCACCCTGAGTACTGAGCACCCAGCACCCTGAGCACTGAGCACCCAGCACACTGAGCACTGAGCACCCAGCATTCTGAGTACTGAGCACAGAGCACCCTGAGCACTGAGCACCCAGCACCCTGAGTACTGAGCACCCAGCACCCTGAGCACTGAGCACCCAGCACCCTGAGTACTGAGCACCCAGCACCCTGAGTACTGAGCAACCAGCACCCTGAGCACTGAGCACTGAGAACCCAGCACCCTGAGCACTGAGCACTGAGCACTGAGCACCCAGCACCACAGCCCTGAGCACCCAGCACCCCGAGCACTGAGCACCCAGCACCCTGAGCACTGAGCACCCAGCACCATGCGCATTGAGCACCCAGCACCCTCAGTACTGAGCACCCAGCACCCTGAGTACTGATCACCCAGCACCCTGAGTACTGAGCACTCAGCACCCTGAGTACTGAGCACCGAGCACCCCGAGCACTGAGCACCCAGCACCCTGAGCACTGAGCACCCGGAGGACTGAGCACCCAGCACCCTGGGCACTGAGCACCGATCACCCTGAGCACTGAGCACCCAGCACCCCGAGCACTGAGCACCCAGCACCCTGAGTCATGAGCACCCAGCACCCCGAGTACTGAGCACCCAGCACCCTGAGTACTGAGCACCCAGCACCCCGAGCACTGAGCACCCAGCACCCTGAGTACTGAGCACCCTGAGTACTGAGCACTGAGCACCCAGCACCCTGAGCACGGAGCACCCCGAGGACTGAGCACCCAGCACCCTGAGCACTGAGCACCCAGCACCTTGGGTACTGAGCACCGAGCACCTCCAGCACTGAGCACCCAGCACCCTGAGCACTGAGCACCCAGCACCCCGAGAATGAGCACCCAGCACCCTGAATACTGAGAACCGAGCACCCTGATTACTGAGCACGCAGCACCCTGAGTACTGAGCCCCCAGCACCCTGAGTACTGAGCACCCAGCACCCCGAGCACTGAGCACCCAGCACCCCGAGAATGAGCACCCAGCACCCTGAGTACTGAGCACCCAGCACCCTGAGTACTGAGCACTGAGCACCCAGCACCCCGAGCACGGAGCACCCAGGACCCCGAGCACAGAGTACTGAGCACCCAGCACCCTGAGTACTGAGCACCGAGCTCCCCGAGCACTGAGCACCCTGAGTACTGAGCACCCAGCACCCCGATCACTGAGCACCCAGCACCCTGAGCACTGATCACCCAGCACCCTGAGTACTGAGCACCCAGCACCCTGAGCACTGAGCACTGAGCACCCAACACCCTGAGCACTGAACACTGAGCACACAGCACCCCGAGCACTGAGCACCCAGCACCCCGAGCACTGAGCACCCAGCACCCTGAGCACTGAGCACCCAGCACCCTGAGCACTGAGCACCCAGCCCCCTGAGTACTGAGCACCCAGCACCATGAGTACTGACCACCCAGCACCCTGAGTACTGAGCACTCAGCACCCTGAGTACTGAGCACCGAGCACCCCGAGCACTGAGCACCCAGCACCCTGAGCACTGAGCACCCTGAGGACTGAGTACCCAGCACCCTGAGCACTGAGCACCCAGCACCCTGAGTACTGAGCACCGATCACCCTGAGCACTGAGCACCCAGGACCCCGAGAACTGAGCAACCAGCACCCTGAGTACAGAGCACCCAGCACCCCGAGTACTGAGCACCCAGCACCCCGAGCACTGAGCAGCCAGCACCCTGAGTACTGAGCACCCTGAGTACTGAGCACCGAGCACCCCGAGCACTGAGCACCCAGCACCCTGAGCACTGAGCACCCTGAGGACTGAGTACCCAGCATCGTGAGCACTGAGCACCCAGCACCCTGAGTACTGAGCACCGATCACCCTGAGCACTGAGCACCCAGGACCCCGATAACTGAGCACCCAGCACCCTGAGTACAGAGCACCCAGCACCCCGAGTACTGAGCACCCAGCACCCCGAGCACTGAGCAGCCAGCACCCTGAGTAGTGAGAACCCTGAGTACTGAGCACCGATCACCCTGAGCACTGAGCACCCAGCACCCTGAGTACTGAGCACCCAGCACCAGGAGCACTGAGCACCAAGCACCCTGATTACTGAGCACCCAGCACCCTGAGTACTGAGCCCCCAGCACCCTGAGTACTGAGCTCACAGCTCCCCGAGCACTGAGCACCCTGAGTACTGAGCACCCAGCACCACGATCACTGAGCACCCAGCACCCTGAGTACTGAGCACCCAGCACCCTGAGTACTGAGCACCCAGCACCCTGAGCACTGAGCACCCAGCACCCTGAGCAATGAGCACCCAGCACCCCGAGCACGGAGCACCCAGCACTCTGTGTACTGAGCACCCAACACCCAGAGTACTGAGCACCCAGCACCCTGAGCACTGAGCCCCCAGCACCCTGAGTACTGAGCACCCAGCACCCTGAGTACTGAACACCCAGCACCCTGAGCACTGAGCACCCTGAGCACTGAGTACTGAGCACTGAGCACCCTGAGCACTGAGCACCCAGCACCCCGAGTACTGAGCACCCAGCACCCCGAGCACTGAGCACCCAGCGCCCCGAGCACTGAGCACCCAGCACCCCGAGCACTGAGCACCCAGCACCCCGAGCACTGAGCACAAAGCGCCCCGAGCACTGAGCACCCAGCACCCCAAGCACTGAGCACTGAGCACCCTGAGCACTGAGCACCCAGCACCCTGAGTACTGAGCACTGAGAACCCTGAGTACTGAGCACCGAGTACCCTGAGTACTGAGCACCCAGCACCCTGATCACTGAGCACGGAGCACCCCGAGGACTGAGCACCCAGCACCCTGAGCACTGAGCACCCAGCACCTTGAGTACTGAGCACCGAGCACCCCGAGCACTGAGCACCCAGCACCCTGAGTACTGAGCACCCAGCACCCTGAGCACTGAGCACCCAGCACCCTGAGCACTGAGCACCCAGCATTCTGAGTACTGAGCACAGAGCACCCTGAGCACTGAGCACCCAGCACCCTGAGTACTGAGCACCCAGCACCCTGAGCACTGAGCACCCAGCACCCTGAGTACTGAGCACCCAGCACCCTGAGTACTGAGCAACCAGCACCCTGAGCACTGAGCACTGAGAACCCAGCACCCTGAGCACTGAGCACTGGGCACCCAGCACCACAGCCCTGAGCACCCAGCACCCCGAGCACTGAGCACCCAGCACCCTGAGCACTGAGCACCCAGCACCATGCGCATTGAGCACCCAGCACCCTCAGTACTGAGCACCCAGCACCCTGAGTACTGATCACCCAGCACCCTGAGTACTGAGCACTCAGCACCCTGAGTACTGAGCACCGAGCACCCCGAGCACTGAGCACCCAGCACCCTGAGCACTGAGCACCCGGAGGACTGAGCACCCAGCACCCTGGGCACTGAGCACCGATCACCCTGAGCACTGAGCACCCAGCACCCCGAGCACTGAGCACCCAGCACCCTGAGTCATGAGCACCCAGCACCCCGAGTACTGAGCACCCAGCACCCTGAGTACTGAGCACCCAGCACCCCGAGCACTGAGCACCCAGCACCCTGAGTACTGAGCACCCTGAGTACTGAGCACTGAGCACCCAGCACCCTGAGCACGGAGCACCCCGAGGACTGAGCACCAAGCACCCTGAGCACTGAGCACCCAGCACCTTGGGTACTGAGCACCGAGCACCTCCAGCACTGAGCACCCAGCACCCTGAGCACTGAGCACCCAGCACCCCGAGAATGAGCACCCAGCACCCTGAATACTGAGAACCGAGCACCCTGATTACTGAGCACGCAGCACCCTGAGTACTGAGCCCCCAGCACCCTGAGTACTGAGCACCCAGCACCCCGAGCACTGAGCACCCAGCACCCCGAGAATGAGCACCCAGCACCCTGAGTACTGAGCACCCAGCACCCTGAGTACTGAGCACTGAGCACCCAGCACCCCGAGCACGGAGCACCCAGGACCCCGAGCACTGAGTACTGAGCACCCAGCACCCTGAGTACTGAGCACCGAGCTCCCCGAGCACTGAGCACCCTGAGTACTGAGCACCCAGCACCCCGATCACTGAGCACCCAGCACCCTGAGCACTGATCACCCAGCACCCTGAGTACTGAGCACCCAGCACCCTGAGCACTGAGCACTGAGCACCCAACACCCTGAGCACTGAACACTGAGCACACAGCACCCCGAGCACTGAGCACCCAGTACCCTGAGCACTGAGCACCCAGCACCCTGAGCACTGAGCACCCAGCCCCCTGAGTACTGAGCACCCAGCACCATGAGTACTGACCACCCAGCACCCAGAGTACTGAGCACTCAGCACCCTGAGTACTGAGCACCGAGCACCCCGAGCACTGAGCACCCAGCACCCTGAGCACTGAGCACCCTGAGGACTGAGTACCCAGCACCCTGAGCACTGAGCACCCAGCACCCTGAGTACTGAGCACCGATCACCCTGAGCACTGAGCACCCAGGACCCCGAGAACTGAGCAACCAGCACCCTGAGTACAGAGCACCCAGCACCCCGAGTACTGAGCACCCAGCACCCCGAGCACTGAGCAGCCAGCACCCTGAGTACTGAGCACCCTGATTACTGAGCACCGATCACCCTGAGCACTGAGCACCCAGCACCCTGAGTACTGAGCACCCAGCACCAGGAGCACTGAGCACCAAGCACCCTGAGCACTGAGCACCCAGCACCCTGAGTACTGAGCACCCAGCACCCTGAGTACTGAGTACCCAGCACCCTGAGCACTGAGCACCCAGCACCCTGAGTACTGAGCACCGAGCACCCTGAGTACTGAGCACCCAGCACCCTTAGTACTGAGAACCCAGCACCCTGAGCACTGAGCACCCAGCACCCTGTGTACTGAGCACCCAGCACCACCCTCAGTACTGAGCACCCAGCACCCCGAGCACTGAGCACCCAGCACCCTGAGCACTGAGCACCCAGCACCCCGAGTACTGAGCACCCAGCACCCCGAGCACTGAGCACCGAGCACCCCGAGCACTGAGCACCCAGCACACTGAGTACTGAGCACCCAGCACCCTGAGTACTGAGCACTGAGCACCCCGAGTACTGAGCACCCATCACCCCGAGCACTGACCACCCAGCAACCTGAGTACTGAGAACAGATCACCCTGAGTACTTAGCACCCAGCACCCTGAGTACTGAGCCCCCAGCACCAAGAGTACTGAGCACCCAGCACCCTGAGCACTGAGCACCCAGCACCCCGAGAATGAGCACCCAGCACCCTGAATACTGAGAACCGAGCACCCTGATTACTGAGCACGCAGCACCCTGAGTACTGAGCCACCAGCACCCTGAGTACTGAGCACCCAACACCCCGAGCACTGAGCACCCAGCACCCCGAGAATGAGCACCCAGCACCCTGAGTACTGAGCACCCAGCACCCTGAGTACTGAGCACTGAGCACCCAGCACCCCGAGCACGGAGCACCCAGGACCCCGAGCACTGAGTACTGAGCACCCAGCACCCTGAGTAATGAGCACCGAGCTCCCCGAGCACTGAGCACCCTGAGTACTGAGCACCCAGCACCCCGATCACTGAGCACCCAGCACCCTGAGCACTGATCACCCAGCACCCTGAGCACTGAGCACCCAGCACCCCGAGCACTGAGTACCCAGCACCCTGAGTACTGAGCACTGAGCACCCAGCACCCTGTGTACTTAGCACTGAGCACCCTGAGTACTAAGCACCCAGCACCCTGAGTACTGAGGACCCAGGACCCTGAGCACTGAGCACCGAGCACCCCGAGCATTGAGCACCCAGCACCCTGAGTACTGAGCACCCAGCACCCTGAGCACTGAGCAACCTTAGTACTGAGCACTGAGCACCCTGAGTACTGAGCACTGAGCACCCTGAGTACTGAGCACCCAGCACCCTGAGTACTGAGCACCCAGCACCCTGAGCAATGATCACCCTGAGTACTGAGCACCCAGCACCCTGAGCACTGAGCACCGAGCACCCTGAGCACTGAGCAACCAGCACCCGGAGTACTGAGCACCCAGCACCCTGAATACTAAGCACCGAGCACCCTGAGTACTGAGCACTGAGCACCCCGAGCACTGAGCACCCAGAACCCCGAGCACCGAGCACCCTGAGTACTGAGCACCCAATACCCTGAGCACTGAACACACAGCACCCTGAGTACAGTAAACCCCGAGCACTGAGCACCCAGCACTCTGAGTACTGAGCACCGAGCACACTGAGCACTGAGCACCCAGCACCCCGAGCACTGAGCACCCAGCACCCTGAGTACTGAGCACCCAGCACCCTGAGTACTGAGCAACCAGCACCCCGAGCACTGAGTAACCAGCACCCTGAGCACTGAGCACCCAGCACCCTGAGCACTGAGCACCCAGCACCCTGAGCACTGAGCACCCAGCACCCTGAGTACTGAGCACTGAGCACCCAGCACCCCGAGCACTGAGCACACAGCACCCTGAGTACTGAGCACTGAGCACCCAGCACCCCGAGCACTGAGCACCCAGCACCCTGAGCACTGAGCACCCAGCACCTGAGTCCTGAGCACCCAGCACCCTGAGTACTGAGCACCCAGCTCCCTGAGTACTGAGCATCCAGCACCCCGAGTACTGAGCACCCAGCATCCTGAGTACTGAGCACCCAGCTCACCGAGCACTAAGCACACAGCACCCAGAGCACTGAGGACCCAGCATCCTGAGCACTGAGCACCCAGCACCCTGAGTACTGAGCACCGAGCACCCTGAGTACTGAGCACCCAGCACCCTGAGCACTGATCACCCAGCACCCTGAGTACTGAGCACCAAGTACCCTGAGTACTGAGCACCCAGCACCCCGAGCACTGAGCACCCAGCACCCTGAGTACTGAGCACTGAGCACACAGCACCCCGAGCACTGAGCACCCAGCACCCTGTGTACTGAGCACTGAGTACCCAGTACCCCGAGCACTGCGACCCAGCACCCTGAGCACTGAGCACCCAGCACCCCGAGTACTGAGCACAAAGCACCCCGAGCACTGAGCACCCAGCACCCTGAGCACTGAGCACCCAGCACCCTGAGCAATGAGCACCCAGCACCCTGAGTACTGAGCACCCAGCACCCCGAGTACTGAGCACCCAGCAACCTGAGCACTGAGCACCCAGCACCCCCAGCAATGAGCACCCAGCACCCTGAGTACTGAGCACCCAGCACCCCGAGTACTGAGCACCCAGCAACCTGAGAACCGAGCAGCCAGCACCCCCAGCAATGAGCACCCAGCATCCTGAGTACTGAGCACCCAGCACCCCCAGCAATGAGCACCCAGCACCCTGAGTACTGAGCACCCAGCACCCCGAGTACTGAGAACCCAGCAACCTGAGAACCTAGCAGCCAGCACCCCGAGCGCTGAGCACCCAGCACCCTGAGCACTGAGCACCCTGCACCCTGAGTACTGAGCACTGAGCACCCCGAGTACTGAGCACCCAGCACCCCGAGCAATGAGCACCCAGAACCCTGAGCACTGAGCACCCAGCACCCTGAGTACTGAGCACCGAGCACCCTGAGTACTGAGCACCCAGCACCCCGAGCACTGAGCACCCAGCACCCTGAGCACTGAGCACCCAGCATACTGCGTACTGAGCACCCAGCACCCTGAGTACTGAGCACCCAGCACCCTGAGCACTGAGCACCCAGCACCCTGAGTACTGAGCATCCAGCACCCCGAGCACTGAGCACCCAGCACCCTGAGTACTGAGCACTGAGCACCCAGCACCCCGAGCACTGAGCACCCAGCACCCTGTGTACTGAGCACTGAGTACCCAGCACCCCGAGCACTGAGCACCCAGCACCCTGAGCACTGAGCACCCTGAGTACTGAGCACCCAGCACCCTGAGCACTGAGCACCCAGCACCCCGAGCACTGAGCACCCAGCACCCAGAGCACTGAGCACTGAGCACCCTGAGTACTGAGCACTGAGCACCCTGAGCACTGAGCACCGAGCACCCTGAGTACCGAGCACTGAGCACCCAACACCCCAAGCACTGAGCACCCTGAGCACTGAGCACCCAGCACCCCAAGCACTGAGCACCCTGAGTACTGAGCACCCAGCACCCTGAGTAATGAGCACCCAGCACCCTGAGTACTGAGCACCCAGCTCCCTGAGTACTGAGCACCCAGCACCCCGAGCACTGAGCACCCAGCACCCTGAGTACTGAGCACTGAGCACACAGCACCCCGAGCACTGAGCACCCAGCACCCTGTGTACTGAGCACTGAGTACCCAGTACCCCGAGCACTGCGACCCAGCACCCTGAGCACTGAGCACCCAGCACCCCGAGTACTGAGCACCCAGCACCCCGAGAATGGGGCACCCAGCACCCTGAGCACTGAGCACCCAGCACCCCGAGCAATGAGCACCCAGCACAATGAGTACTGAGCACCGAGCACCCCGAGTACTGAGCACCCAGCACCCCCAGCAATGAGCACCCAGCACCCTGAGTACTGAGCACCCAGCACCCCGAGTACTGAGCACCCAGCAACCTGAGAACCGAGCAGCCAGCACCCCCAGCAATGAGCACCCAGCACCCTGAGTACTGAGCACCCAGCACCCCCAGCAATGAGCACCCAGCACCCTGAGTACTGAGCACCCAGCATCCCGAGTACTGAGCACCCAGCAACCTGAGCACTGAGCACCCAGCACCCTGAGTACTGAGCACCCAGCACCACCAGCAATGAGCACCCAGCACCCTGAGTACTGAGCACCCAGCACCCCTAGCGCTGAGCACCCAGCACCCTGAGCACTGAGCACCAAGCACCCTGAGTACTAAGCACCCAACACCCCAAGCACTGAGCACCCTGAGTACTGAGCACCCAGCACCCCAAGCACTGAGCACCCCGAGCACTGAGCACCGAGCACCCTGAGTACTGTGCAGCCAGCACCCTGAGTACTGAGCACCCAGCATACTGAGCACCGAGCACCCAGCACCCTGAGTACTGAGCACACAGCACCCTGAGCACTGAGCACCCAGCACCCTGAGCACTGAGCACCGAGCACCCTGAGCACTGAGCAACCAGCACCCGGAGTACTGAGCACCCAGCACCCTGAATACTAAGCACCGAGCACCCTGAGTACTGAGCACTGAGCACCCCGAGCACTGAGCACCCAGAACCCCGAGCACCGAGCACCCTGAGTACTGAGCACCCAATACCCTGAGCACTGAACACACAGCACCCTGAGTACAGTAAACCCCGAGCACTGAGCACCCAGCACTCTGAGTACTGAGCACCGAGCACACTGAGCACTGAGCACCCAGCACCCCGAGCACTGAGCACCCAGCACCCTGAGTACTGAGCACCCAGCACCCTGAGTACTGAGCAACCAGCACCCCGAGCACTGAGTAACCAGCACCCTGAGCACTGAGCACCCAGCACCCTGAGCACTGAGCACCCAGCACCCTGAGCACTGAGCACCCAGCACCCTGAGTACTGAGCACTGAGCACCCAGCACCCCGAGCACTGAGCACACAGCACCCTGAGTACTGAGCACTGAGCACCCAGCACCCCGAGCACTGAGCACCCAGCACCCTGAGCACTGAGCACCCAGCACCTGAGTCCTGAGCACCCAGCACCCTGAGTACTGAGCACCCAGCTCCCTGAGTACTGAGCATCCAGCACCCCGAGTACTGAGCACCCAGCATCCTGAGTACTGAGCACCCAGCTCACCGAGCACTAAGCACACAGCACCCAGAGCACTGAGGACCCAGCATCCTGAGCACTGAGCACCCAGCACCCTGAGTACTGAGCACCGAGCACCCTGAGTACTGAGCACCCAGCACCCTGAGCACTGATCACCCAGCACCCTGAGTACTGAGCACCAAGTACCCTGAGTACTGAGCACCCAGCACCCCGAGCACTGAGCACCCAGCACCCTGAGTACTGAGCACTGAGCACACAGCACCCCGAGCACTGAGCACCCAGCACCCTGTGTACTGAGCACTGAGTACCCAGTACCCCGAGCACTGCGACCCAGCACCCTGAGCACTGAGCACCCAGCACCCCGAGTACTGAGCACAAAGCACCCCGAGCACTGAGCACCCAGCACCCTGAGCACTGAGCACCCAGCACCCTGAGCAATGAGCACCCAGCACCCTGAGTACTGAGCACCCAGCACCCCGAGTACTGAGCACCCAGCAACCTGAGCACTGAGCACCCAGCACCCCCAGCAATGAGCACCCAGCACCCTGAGTACTGAGCACCCAGCACCCCGAGTACTGAGCACCCAGCAACCTGAGAACCGAGCAGCCAGCACCCCCAGCAATGAGCACCCAGCATCCTGAGTACTGAGCACCCAGCACCCCCAGCAATGAGCACCCAGCACCCTGAGTACTGAGCACCCAGCACCCCGAGTACTGAGAACCCAGCAACCTGAGAACCTAGCAGCCAGCACCCCGAGCGCTGAGCACCCAGCACCCTGAGCACTGAGCACCCTGCACCCTGAGTACTGAGCACTGAGCACCCCGAGTACTGAGCACCCAGCACCCCGAGCAATGAGCACCCAGAACCCTGAGCACTGAGCACCCAGCACCCTGAGTACTGAGCACCGAGCACCCTGAGTACTGAGCACCCAGCACCCCGAGCACTGAGCACCCAGCACCCTGAGCACTGAGCACCCAGCATACTGCGTACTGAGCACCCAGCACCCTGAGTACTGAGCACCCAGCACCCTGAGCACTGAGCACCCAGCACCCTGAGTACTGAGCATCCAGCACCCCGAGCACTGAGCACCCAGCACCCTGAGTACTGAGCACTGAGCACCCAGCACCCCGAGCACTGAGCACCCAGCACCCTGTGTACTGAGCACTGAGTACCCAGCACCCCGAGCACTGAGCACCCAGCACCCTGAGCACTGAGCACCCTGAGTACTGAGCACCCAGCACCCTGAGCACTGAGCACCCAGCACCCCGAGCACTGAGCACCCAGCACCCAGAGCACTGAGCACTGAGCACCCTGAGTACTGAGCACTGAGCACCCTGAGCACTGAGCACCGAGCACCCTGAGTACCGAGCACTGAGCACCCAACACCCCAAGCACTGAGCACCCTGAGCACTGAGCACCCAGCACCCCAAGCACTGAGCACCCTGAGTACTGAGCACCCAGCACCCTGAGTAATGAGCACCCAGCACCCTGAGTACTGAGCACCCAGCTCCCTGAGTACTGAGCACCCAGCACCCCGAGCACTGAGCACCCAGCACCCTGAGTACTGAGCACTGAGCACACAGCACCCCGAGCACTGAGCACCCAGCACCCTGTGTACTGAGCACTGAGTACCCAGTACCCCGAGCACTGCGACCCAGCACCCTGAGCACTGAGCACCCAGCACCCCGAGTACTGAGCACCCAGCACCCCGAGAATGGGGCACCCAGCACCCTGAGCACTGAGCACCCAGCACCCCGAGCAATGAGCACCCAGCACAATGAGTACTGAGCACCGAGCACCCCGAGTACTGAGCACCCAGCACCCCCAGCAATGAGCACCCAGCACCCTGAGTACTGAGCACCCAGCACCCCGAGTACTGAGCACCCAGCAACCTGAGAACCGAGCAGCCAGCACCCCCAGCAATGAGCACCCAGCACCCTGAGTACTGAGCACCCAGCACCCCCAGCAATGAGCACCCAGCACCCTGAGTACTGAGCACCCAGCATCCCGAGTACTGAGCACCCAGCAACCTGAGCACTGAGCACCCAGCACCCTGAGTACTGAGCACCCAGCACCACCAGCAATGAGCACCCAGCACCCTGAGTACTGAGCACCCAGCACCCCTAGCGCTGAGCACCCAGCACCCTGAGCACTGAGCACCCAGCACCCTGAGTACTGAGCACTGAGCACCCCGAGTACTGAGCACCCAGCACCCCGAGCACTGAGCACCCAGCACCCTGAGTACTGAGCACCCAGCACCCTGAGTACTGAGCACCCAGCACCCTGAGCACTGAGCACCAAGCACCCTGAGTACTAAGCACCCAACACCCCAAGCACTGAGCACCCTGAGTACTGAGCACCCAGCACCCCAAGCACTGAGCACCCCGAGCACTGAGCACCGAGCACCCTGAGTACTGTGCAGCCAGCACCCTGAGTACTGAGCACCCAGCATACTGAGCACCGAGCACCCAGCACCCTGAGTACTGAGCACACAGCACCCTGAGCACTGAGCACCAAGCACCCTGAGTACTGAGCACCGAGCACCCTGAGTACTGAGCACCCAGCACCCCGAGCACTGAGCACCCAGCACCCTGAGCACTGAGCACCCAGCATACTGCGTACTGAGCACCCAGCACCCTGAGTACTGAGCACCCAGCACCCTGAGCACTGAGCACCCAGCGCCCTGAGTACTGAGCATCCAGCACCCCGAGCAGTGAGCACCCAGCACCCTGAGTACTGAGCACTGAGCACCCAGCACCCCGAGCACTGAGCACCCAGCACCCTGTGTACTGAGCAGTGAGTACCCAGCACCCTGAGCACTGAGCACCCAGCACCCAGAGCACAGAGCACCCAGCACCCTGAGTACTGAGCACCCAGCACCCAGAGCACTGAGCACCCAGCACCCTGAGTACTGAGCACTGAGCACACAGCACCCCGAGCACTGAGCACCCAGCACCCTCTGTACTGAGCACTGAGTACCCAGTACCCCGAGCACTGCGACCCAGCACCCTGAGCATTGAGCACCCAGCACCCCGAGTACTGAGCACCCAGCACCCCGAGCATGGGGCACCCAGCACCCTGAGCACTGAGCACCCAGCACCCTGAGCAATGAGCACCCAGCACCCTGAGTACTGAGCACCGAGCACCCCGAGTACTGAGCACCCAGCAACCTGAGCACTGAGCACCCAGCACCCCCAGCAATGAGCACCCAGCACCCCGAGCACTGAGCACCCAGCACCCCGAGCACTGAGCACCCAGCACCCCGAGCACTGAGCACCCAGCACCCTGAGCACTGAGCACTGAGCACTGAGCACCCCGATTACTGAGCACCCAGCACCCTGAGCGCTGAGCACCCAGCACCCTGAGCACTGAGCACCCAGCACCATGAGTACTGAGCACCGAGCACCCTGAGCACCGAGGACCCAGCACCATGAGTACTGAGCACCCAGCACCCTGAGCACTGAGCACCCAGCACCCTGAGTACTGAGCACCGAGCACCCTGAGTACTGAGCACTGAGCACCCTGAGCACTGAGCACCGAGCACCCTGAGTACTGAGCACTGAGCACCCAACACCCCAAGCACTGAGCACCCTGAGCACTGAGCACCCAGCTCCCCAAGCACTGAGCACCCTGAGTACTGAGCACCCAGCACCCTGAGTAATGAGCACCCAGCACCCTGAGTACTGAGCACCCAGCTCCCTGAGTACTGAGCACCCAGCACCCCGAGCACTGAGCACCCAGCACCCTGAGTACTGAGCACTGAGCACACAGCACCCCGAGCACTGAGCACCCAGCACCCTCTGTACTGAGCACTGAGTACCCAGTACCCCGAGCACTGCGACCCAGCACCCCCAGCAATGAGCACCCAGCACCCTGAGTACTGAGCACCCAGCATCCCGTGTACTGAGCACCCAGCAACCTGAGAACCGAGCAGCCAGCACCCCGAGCGCTGAGCACCCAGCACCCTGAGCACTGAGCACACAGCACCCTGAGTACTGAGCACTGAGCACCCCGAGTACTGAGCACCCAGCACCCCGAGCACTGAGCACCCAGCACCCTGAGTACTGAGCACCCAGCACCCTGAGTACTGAGCACCCAGCACCCTGAGCACTGAGCACCCAGCACCCTGAGTACTAAGCACCCAACACCCCAAGCACTGAGCACCCTGAGTACTGAGCACCCAGCACCCCAAGCACTGAGCACCCCGAGCACTGAGCAGCCAGCACCCTGAGTACTGAGCACCGAGCACCCTGAGTACTGAGCAGCCAGCACCCTGAGTACTGAGCACCCAGCATACTGAGCACCGAGCACCCATCACCCTGAGCACTGAGCACTGAGCACCCTGAGCACTGAGCACCCAGAACCCTGAGCACTGAGCACCCAGCATCCTGAGGACTGAGTACTGAGCACCCAGCACGCTGAGCACTGAGCACCCAGCACGCTGAGTACTGAGCACTGAGCACCCCGATTACTGAGCACCCAGCACCCTGAGCGCTGAGCACCCAGCACCCTGAGCACTGAGCACCCAGCACCATGAGTACTGAGCACCGAGCACCCTGAGCACCGAGCACCCAGCACCCTGAGTACTGAGCACCCAGCACCCTGAGCACTGAGCACCCAGCACCCTGAGTACTGAGCACCGAGCACCCTGAGTACTGAGCACTGAGCACCCTGAGCACTGAGCACCGAGCACCCTGAGTACTGAGCACTGAGCACCCAACACAACAAGCACTGAGCACCCTGAGCACTGAGCACCCAGCACCCCAAGCACTGAGCACCCAGCACCCTGAGTACTGAGCACCGAGCACCCTGAGTACTGAGCACCCAGCACCTCGAGCACTGAGCACCCAGCACCCTGAGCACTGAGCACCCAGCACCCTGAGTACTGAGCACCCAGCACCCTGAGCACTGAGCACCCAGCACCCTGAGTACTGAGCACCCAGCACCCTGAGCACTGAGCACCCAGCACCCTGAGTACTGAGCATCCAGCACCCCGAGCACTGAGCACCCAGCACCCTGAGTACTGAGCACTGAGCACCCAGCACCCCGAGCACTGAGCACCCTGAGCACTGAGCACCCTGAGTACTGAGCACCCAGCACCCTGAGCACTGAGCACCCAGCACCCCGAGCACTGAGCACCCAGCACCCTGTGTACTGAGCAGTGAGTACCCAGCACCCTGAGCACTGAGCACCCAGCACCCAGAGCACAGAGCACCCAGCACCCTGAGTACTGAGCACCCAGCACCCAGAGCACTGAGCACCCAGCACCCTGAGTACTGAGCACTGAGCACACAGCACCCCGAGCACTGAGCACCCAGCACCCTCTGTACTGAGCACTGAGTACCCAGTACCCCGAGCACTGCGACCCAGCACCCTGAGCATTGAGCACCCAGCACCCCGAGTACTGAGCACCCAGCACCCCGAGCATGGGGCACCCAGCACCCTGAGCACTGAGCACCCAGCACCCTGAGCAATGAGCACCCAGCACCCTGAGTACTGAGCACCGAGCACCCCGAGTACTGAGCACCCAGCAACCTGAGCACTGAGCACCCAGCACCCCCAGCAATGAGCACCCAGCACCCCGAGCACTGAGCACCCAGCACCCCGAGCACTGAGCACCCAGCACCCCGAGCACTGAGCACCCAGCACCCTGAGCACTGAGCACTGAGCACTGAGCACCCCGATTACTGAGCACCCAGCACCCTGAGCGCTGAGCACCCAGCACCCTGAGCACTGAGCACCCAGCACCATGAGTACTGAGCACCGAGCACCCTGAGCACCGAGGACCCAGCACCATGAGTACTGAGCACCCAGCACCCTGAGCACTGAGCACCCAGCACCCTGAGTACTGAGCACCGAGCACCCTGAGTACTGAGCACTGAGCACCCTGAGCACTGAGCACCGAGCACCCTGAGTACTGAGCACTGAGCACCCAACACCCCAAGCACTGAGCACCCTGAGCACTGAGCACCCAGCTCCCCAAGCACTGAGCACCCTGAGTACTGAGCACCCAGCACCCTGAGTAATGAGCACCCAGCACCCTGAGTACTGAGCACCCAGCTCCCTGAGTACTGAGCACCCAGCACCCCGAGCACTGAGCACCCAGCACCCTGAGTACTGAGCACTGAGCACACAGCACCCCGAGCACTGAGCACCCAGCACCCTCTGTACTGAGCACTGAGTACCCAGTACCCCGAGCACTGCGACCCAGCACCCCCAGCAATGAGCACCCAGCACCCTGAGTACTGAGCACCCAGCATCCCGTGTACTGAGCACCCAGCAACCTGAGAACCGAGCAGCCAGCACCCCGAGCGCTGAGCACCCAGCACCCTGAGCACTGAGCACACAGCACCCTGAGTACTGAGCACTGAGCACCCCGAGTACTGAGCACCCAGCACCCCGAGCACTGAGCACCCAGCACCCTGAGTACTGAGCACCCAGCACCCTGAGTACTGAGCACCCAGCACCCTGAGCACTGAGCACCCAGCACCCTGAGTACTAAGCACCCAACACCCCAAGCACTGAGCACCCTGAGTACTGAGCACCCAGCACCCCAAGCACTGAGCACCCCGAGCACTGAGCAGCCAGCACCCTGAGTACTGAGCACCGAGCACCCTGAGTACTGAGCAGCCAGCACCCTGAGTACTGAGCACCCAGCATACTGAGCACCGAGCACCCATCACCCTGAGCACTGAGCACTGAGCACCCTGAGCACTGAGCACCCAGAACCCTGAGCACTGAGCACCCAGCATCCTGAGGACTGAGTACTGAGCACCCAGCACGCTGAGCACTGAGCACCCAGCACGCTGAGTACTGAGCACTGAGCACCCCGATTACTGAGCACCCAGCACCCTGAGCGCTGAGCACCCAGCACCCTGAGCACTGAGCACCCAGCACCATGAGTACTGAGCACCGAGCACCCTGAGCACCGAGCACCCAGCACCCTGAGTACTGAGCACCCAGCACCCTGAGCACTGAGCACCCAGCACCCTGAGTACTGAGCACCGAGCACCCTGAGTACTGAGCACTGAGCACCCTGAGCACTGAGCACCGAGCACCCTGAGTACTGAGCACTGAGCACCCAACACAACAAGCACTGAGCACCCTGAGCACTGAGCACCCAGCACCCCAAGCACTGAGCACCCAGCACCCTGAGTACTGAGCACCGAGCACCCTGAGTACTGAGCACCCAGCACCTCGAGCACTGAGCACCCAGCACCCTGAGCACTGAGCACCCAGCACCCTGAGTACTGAGCACCCAGCACCCTGAGCACTGAGCACCCAGCACCCTGAGTACTGAGCACCCAGCACCCTGAGCACTGAGCACCCAGCACCCTGAGTACTGAGCATCCAGCACCCCGAGCACTGAGCACCCAGCACCCTGAGTACTGAGCACTGAGCACCCAGCACCCCGAGCACTGAGCACCCTGAGCACTGAGCACCCTGAGTACTGAGCACCCAGCACCCTGAGCACTGAGCACCCAGCACCCCGAGCACTGAGCACCCAGCACCCAGAGCACTGAGAACTGAGCACCCTGAGTACTGAGCACTGAGCACCCTGAGCACTGAGCACCGAGCACCCTGAGTACTGAGCACTGAGCACCCTGAGCACTGAGCACCCTGTACCCTGAGTACTGAGCACCCAGCACCCTGAGCACTGAGGACCGAGCACCCTGAGTACTTAGCACCCAGCACCCTGAGTACTGAGCACCCAGCACCCTGAGTACTGAGCACCCAGCACCCTGAGTACTGAGCACCCAGCGTACTGAGCACCGAGCACCCAGCATCCTGAGTACTGAGCACCCAGCACCCTGAGCACTGAGCACCCAGCACCCTGAGTACTGAGCACTGAGCACCCCGAGTACTGAGCACCGAGCACACCGAGCACTGAGCACCCAGCACCCCGAGCACAGAGCACCCTGTGTACTGAGCACCCAGCACCCTGAGCACTGAGCACCCAGCACCCTGAGCACTGAGCACCCAGCACCCTGAGCACTGAGCACCCAGCACCCTGAGTACTGAGCACCCAGCACCCTGAGCACTGAGCAACCTTAGTACTGAGCACTGAGCACCCTGAGTACTGAGCACTGAGCACCCTGAGTACTGAGCACCCAGCACCCTGAGTACTGAGCACCCAGCACCCTGAGCAATGATCACCCTGAGTACTGAGCACCCAGCACCCTGAGCACTGAGCACCGAGCACCCTGAGCACTGAGCAACCAGCACCCGGAGTACTGAGCACCCAGCACCCTGAATACTAAGCACCGAGCACCCTGAGTACTGAGCACTGAGCACCCCGAGCACTGAGCACCCAGAACCCCGAGCACCGAGCACCCTGAGTACTGAGCACCCAATACCCTGAGCACTGAACACACAGCACCCTGAGTACAGTAAACCCCGAGAACTGAGCACCCAGCACTCTGAGTACTGAGCACCGAGCACACTGAGCACTGAGCACCCAGCACCCCGAGCACTGAGCACCCAGCACCCTGAGTACTGAGCACCCAGCACCCTGAGTACTGAGCAACCAGCACCCCGAGCACTGAGTAACCAGCACCCTGAGCACTGAGCACCCAGCACCCTGAGCACTGAGCACCCAGCACCCTGAGCACTGAGCACCCAGCACCCTGAGTACTGAGCACTGAGCACCCAGCACCCCGAGCACTGAGCACACAGCACCCTGAGTACTGAGCACTGAGCACCCAGCACCCCGAGCACTGAGCACCCAGCACCCTGAGCACTGAGCACCCAGCACCTGAGTCCTGAGCACCCAGCACCCTGAGTACTGAGCACCCAGCTCCCTGAGTACTGAGCATCCAGCACCCCGAGTACTGAGCACCCAGCATCCTGAGTACTGAGCACCCAGCTCACCGAGCACTAAGCACACAGCACCCAGAGCACTGAGGACCCAGCATCCTGAGCACTGAGCACCCAGCACCCTGAGTACTGAGCACCGAGCACCCTGAGTACTGAGCACCCAGCACCCTGAGCACTGATCACCCAGCACCCTGAGTACTGAGCACCAAGTACCCTGAGTACTGAGCACCCAGCACCCCGAGCACTGAGCACCCAGCACCCTGAGTACTGAGCACTGAGCACACAGCACCCCGAGCACTGAGCACCCAGCACCCTGTGTACTGAGCACTGAGTACCCAGTACCCCGAGCACTGCGACCCAGAACCCTGAGCACTGAGCACCAAGCACCCCGAGTACTGAGCACAAAGCACCCCGAGCACTGAGCACCCAGCACCCTGAGCGCTGAGCACCCAGCACCCTGAGCAATGAGCACCCAGCACCCTGAGTACTGAGCACCCAGCACCCCGAGTACTGAGCACCCAGCAACCTGAGCACTGAGCACCCAGCACCCCCAGCAATGAGCACCCAGCACCCTGAGTACTGAGCACCCAGCACCCCGAGTACTGAGCACCCAGCAACCTGAGAACCGAGCAGCCAGCACCCCCAGCAATGAGCACCCAGCATCCTGAGTACTGAGCACCCAGCACCCCCAGCAATGAGCACCCAGCACCCTGAGTACTGAGCACCCAGCACCCCGAGTACTGAGAACCCAGCAACCTGAGAACCGAGCAGCCAGCACCCCGAGCGCTGAGCACCCAGCACCCTGAGCACTGAGCACCCTGCACCCTGAGTACTGAGCACTGAGCACCCCGAGTACTGAGCACCCAGCACCCCGAGCAATGAGCACCCAGAACCCTGAGTACTGAGCACCCAGCACCCTGAGTACTGAGCACCCAGCACCCTGAGCACTGAGCACCCAGCACCCTGAGTACTAAGCAACCAACACCCCAAGCACTGAGCACCCTGAGTACTGAGCACCCAGCACCCCAAGCACTGAGCACCCCGAGCACTGAACAGCCAGCACCCTGAGTACTGAGCACCGAGCACCCTGAGTACTGAGAAGCCAGCACCCTGAGTACTGAGCACCCAGCATACTGAGCACCGAGCACCCAGCACCCTGAGTACTGAGCACACAGCACCCTGAGCACTGAGCACCCAGCACCCTGAGTACTGAGCACCGAGCACCCTGAGTACTGAGCACCCAGCACCCCGAGCACTGAGCACCCAGCACCCTGAGCACTGAGAACCCAGCATACTGCGTATTGAGCACCCAGCACCCTGAGTACTGAGCACCCAGCACCCTGAGCACTGATCACCCAGCACCCTGAGTACTGAGCATCCAGCACCCCGAGCACTGAGCACCCAGCACCCTGAGTACTGAGCACTGAGCACCCAGCACCCCGAGCATTGAGCACCCAGCACCCTGTGTACTGAGCACTGAGTACCCAGCACCCCGAGCACTGAGCACCCAGCACCCTGAGCACTGAGCACCCTGAGTACTGAGCACCCAGCACCCTGAGCACTGAGCACCCAGCACCCCGAGCACTGAGCACCCAGCACCCAGAGCACTGAGCACTGAGCACCCTGAGTACTGAGCACTGAGCAGCCTGAGCACTGAGCACCGAGCACCCTGAGTACTGAGCACTGAGCACCCAACACCCCAAGCACTGAGCACCCTGAGCACTGAGCACCCAGCACCCCAAGCACTGAGCACCCTGAGTACTGAGCACCCAGCACCCTGAGTAATGAGCACCCAGCACCCTGAGTACTGAGCACCCAGCTCCCTGAGTACTGAGCACCCAGCACCCCGAACACTGAGCACCCAGCTCCCTGAGTACTGAGCACTGAGCACACAGCACCCCGAGCACTGAGCACCCAGCACCCTGTGTACTGAGCACAGAGTACCCAGTACCTTGAGCACTGCGACCCAGCACCCTGAGCACTGAGCACCCAGCACCCCGAGTACTGAGCACCCAGCACCCCGAGCATGGGGCACCCAGCACCCTGAGCACTGAGCACCCAGCACCCCGAGCAATGAGCACCCAGCACCCTGAGTACTGAGCACCGAGCACCCCTTGTACTGAGCATCCAGCAACCTGAGCACTGAGCACCCAGCACCCCCAGCAATGAGCACCCAGCACCCTGAGTACTGAGCACCCAGCACCCCGAGTACTGAGCACCCAGCAACCTGAGAACCGAGCAGCCAGCACCCCCAGCAATGAGCACCCAGCACCCTGAGTACTGAGCAACCAGCACCCCCAGCAATGAGCACCCAGCACCCTGAGTACTGAGCACCCAGCATCCCGAGTACTGAGCACCCAGCACCCTGAGAACCGAGCAGCCAGCACCCCGAGCGCTGAGCACCCAGCACCCTGAGAACTGAGCACCCAGCACCCTGAGTACTGAGCACTGAGCACCACGAGTACTGAGCACCCAGCACCCCGAGCACTGAGCACCCAGCACCATGAGTACTGAGCACCCAGCACCCTGAGTACTGAGCACCCAGCACCCTGAGCACTGAGCACCCAGCACCCTGAGTACTAAGCACCCAACACCCCAAGCACTGAGCACCCTGAGTACTGAGCACCCAGCACCCCAAGCACTGAGCACCCCGAGCACTGAACAGCCAGCACCCTGAGTACTGAGCACCGAGCACCCTGAGTACTGAGCAGCCAGCACCCTGAGTACTGAGCACCCAGCATACTGAGCACCGAGCACCCAGCACCCTTAGTACTGAGCACACAGCACCCTGAGCACTGAGCACCCAGCACCCTGAGTACTGAGCACCGAGCACCCTGAGTATTGAGCACCCAGCACCCCGAGCACTGAGCACCCAGCACCCTGAGCACTGAGAACCCAGCATACTGCGTATTGAGCACCCAGCACCCTGAGTACTGAGCACCCAGCACCCTGAGAACTGAGCACCCAGCACCCTGAGTACTGAGCATCCAGCACCCCGAGCACTGAGCACCCAGCACCCTGAGTACTGAGCACTGAGCACCCAGCACCCCGAGCACTGAGCACCCAGCACCCTGTGTACTGAGCACTGAGTACCCAGCACCCCGAGCACTGAGCACCCAGCACCCTGAGCACTGAGCACCCTGAGTACTGAGCACCCAGCACCTTGAGCACGGAGCACACAGCACCCCGAGCACTGAGCACCCAGCACCCAGAGCACTGAGCACTGAGCACCCTGAGTACTGAGCACTGAGCACCCTGAGCACTGAGCACCGAGCACCCTGAGTACTGAGCACTGAGCACCCAACACCCCAAGCACTGAGCACCCTGAGCACTGAGCACCCAGCACCCCAAGCACTGAGCACCCTGAGTACTGAGCACCCAGCACCCTGAGTAATGAGCACCCAGCACAATGAGTACTGAGCACCCAGCTCCCTGAGTACTGAGCACCCAGCACCCCGAGCACTGAGCACCCAGCACCCTGAGTACTGAGCACTGAGCACACAGCACCCCGAGCACTGAGCACCCAGCACCCAGTGTACTGAGCACTGAGTACCCAGTACCCCGAGCACTGCGACCCAGCACCCTGAGCACTGAGCACCCAGCACCCCGAGTACTGAGCACCTAGCACCCCGAGCATGGGGCACCCAGCACCCTGAGCACTGAGCACCCAGCACCCCGAGCAATGAGCACCCAGCACCCTGACTACTGAGCACCGAGCACCCCGAGTACTGAGCATCCAGCAACCTGAGCACTGAGCACCCAGCACCCCCAGCAATGAGCACCCAGCACCCTGAGTACTGAGCACCCAGCACCCCGAGTACTGAGCACCCAGCAACCTGAGAACCGAGCAGCCAGCACCCCCAGCAATGAGCACCCAGCACCCTGAGTACTGAGCACCCAGCACCCCCAGCAATGAGCACCCAGCACCCTGAGTACTGAGCACCCAGCATCCCGAGTACTGAGCACCCAGCAACCTGAGAACCGAGCAGCCAGCACCCCGAGCGCTGAGCACCCAGCACCCTGAGCACTAAGCACCCAGCACCCTGAGTACTGAGCACTGAGCACCCCGAGCGCTGAGCACCCAGCACCCTGAGAACTGAGCACCCAGCACCCTGAGTACTGAGCACTGAGCACCCCGAGTACTGAGCACCCAGCACCCCGAGCACTGAGCACCCAGCACCCTGAGTACTGAGCACCCAGCACCCTGAGTACTGAGCACCCAGCACCCTGAGCACTGAGCACCCAGCACCCTGAGTACTAAGCACCCAACACCCCAAGCACTGAGCACCCTGAGTACTGAGCACCCAGCACCCCAAGCACTGAGCACCCCGAGCACTGAACAGCCAGCACCCTGAGTACTGAGCACCGAGCACCCTGAGTACTGAGCAGCCAGCACCCTGAGTACTGAGCACCCAGCATACTGAGCACCGAGAACCCAGCACCCTTAGTACTGAGCACACAGCACCCTGAGCACTGAGCACCCAGCACCCTGAGTACTGAGCACCGAGCACCCTGAGTATTGAGCACCCAGCACCCCGAGCACTGAGCACCCAGCACCCTGAGCACTGAGAACCCAGCATACTGCGTATTGAGCACCCAGCACCCTGAGTACTGAGCACCCAGCACCCTGAGCACTGAGCACCCAGCACCCTGAGTACTGAGCATCCAGCACCCCGAGCACTGAGCACCCAGCACCCTGAGTACTGAGCACTGAGCACCCAGCACCCCGAGCACTGAGCACCCAGCACCCTGTGTACTGAGCACTGAGTACCCAGCACCCCGAGCACTGAGCACCCAGCACCCTGAGCACTGAGCACCCTGAGTACTGAGCACCCAGCACCTTGAGCACGGAGCACACAGCACCCCGAGCACTGAGCACCCAGCACCCAGAGCACTGAGCACTGAGCACCCTGAGTACTGAGCACTGAGCACCCTGAGCACTGAGCACCGAGCACCCTGAGTACTGAGCACTGAGCACCCAACACCCCAAGCACTGAGCACCCTGAGCACTGAGCACCCAGCACCCCAAGCACTGAGCACCCTGAGTACTGAGCACCCAGCACCCTGAGTAATGAGCACCCAGCACAATGAGTACTGAGCACCCAGCTCCCTGAGTACTGAGCACCCAGCACCCCGAGCACTGAGCACCCAGCACCCTGAGTACTGAGCACTGAGCACACAGCACCCCGAGCACTGAGCACCCAGCACCCAGTGTACTGAGCACTGAGTACCCAGTACCCCGAGCACTGCGACCCAGCACCCTGAGCACTGAGCACCCAGCACCCCGAGTACTGAGCACCCAGCACCCCGAGCATGGGGCACCCAGCACCCTGAGCACTGAGCACCCAGCACCCCGAGCAATGAGCACCCAGCACCCTGACTACTGAGCACCGAGCACCCCGAGTACTGAGCACCCAGCAACCTGAGAACCGAGCAGCCAGCACCCCCAGCAATGAGCACCCAGCACCCTGAGTACTGAGCACCCAGCACCCCCAGCAATGAGCACCCAGCACCCTGAGTACTGAGCACCCAGCATCCCGAGTACTGAGCACCCAGCAACCTGAGAACCGAGCAGCCAGCACCCCGAGCGCTGAGCACCCAGCACCCTGAGCACTAAGCACCCAGCACCCTGAGTACTGAGCACTGAGCACCCCGAGTACAGAGCACCCAGCACCCCGAGCACTGAGCACCCAGCACCCTGAGTACTGAGCACCCAGCACCCTGAGTACTGAGCACCCAGCACCCTGAGCACTGAGCACCCAGCACCCTGAGTACTAAGCACCCAACACCCCAAGCACTGAGCACCCTGAGTACTGAGCACCGAGCACCCCAAGCACTGAGCACCCCGAGCACTGAGCAGCCAGCACCCTGAGTACTGAGCACCGAGCACCCTGAGTACTGAGCAGCCAGCACCCTGAGTACTGAGCACACAGCATACTGAGCACCGAGCACCCAGCACCCTGAGTATGAGCACACAGCACCCTGAGCACTGAGCACCCAGCACCCTGAGTACTGAGCACCGAGCACCCTGAGTACTGAGCACCCAGCACCCCGTGCACTGAGCACCCAGCACCCTGAGCACTGAGCACCCAGCATACTGCGTACTGAGCACCCAGCACCCTGAGTACTGAGCACCCAGCACCCTGAGCACTGAGCACCCTGCACCCTGAGTACTGAGCATCCAGCACCCCGAGCACTGAGCACCCAGCACCCTGAGTACTGAGCACTGAGCACCCAGCACCCCGAGCACTGAGCACCCAGCACCCTGTGTACTGAGCACTGAGTACCCAGCACCCCGAGCACTGAGCACCCAGCACCCTGAGCACTGAGCACCCTGAGTACTGAGCACCCAGCACCCTGAGCACTGAGCACCCAGCAACCCAAGCACTGAGCACCCAGCACCCAGAGCACTGAGCACTGAGCACCCTGAGTACTGAGCACTGAGCACCCTGAGCACTGAGCACCGAGCACCCTGAGTACTGAGCACTGAGCACCCAACACCCCAAGCACTGAGCACCCTGAGCACTGAGCACCCAGCACCCCAAGCACTGAGCACCCTGAGTACTGAGCACCCAGCACCCTGAGTAATGAGCACCCAGCACCCTGAGTACTGAGCACCCAGCTCCCTGAGTACTGAGCACCCAGCACCCCGAGCACTGAGCACCCAGCACCCTGAGTACTGAGCACCCAGCACCCCGAGTACTGAGCACCCAGCACCCTGAGTACTGAGCACTGAGCACACAGCACCCCGAGCACTGAGCACCCAGCACCCTGTGTACTGAGCACTGAGTACCCAGTACCCCGAGCACTGCGACCCAGCACCCTGAGCATTGGGCACCCAGCACCCCGAGTACTGAGCACCCAGCACCCTGAGCATGGGGCACCCAGCACCCTGAGTACTGAGCACCCAGCACCCCGAGCAATGAGCACCCAGCACCCTGAGTACTGAGCACCGAGCACCCCGAGTACTGAGCACCCAGCAACCTGAGCACTGAGCACCCAGCACCCCCAGCAATGAGCACCCAGCACCCTGAGTACTGAGCACCCAGCACCCCGAGTACTGAGCACCCAGCAACCTGAGAACCGAGCAGCCAGCACCCCCAGCAATGAGCACCCAGCACCCTGAGTACTGAGCACCCAGCACCCCCAGCAATGAGCACCCAGCACCCTGAGTACTGAGAACCCAGCACCCCGAGTACTGAGCACCCAACAACCTGAGAACCGAGCAGCCAGCACCCCGAGCGCTGAGCACCCAGCACCCTGAGCACTGAGCACCCAGCACCCTGAGTACTGAGCACTGAGCACCCCGAGTACTGAGCACCCAGCATCCCGAGCACTGAGCACTCAGCACCCTGAGTACTGAGCACCCAGCACCCTGAGTACTGAGCACCCAGCACCCTGAGCACTGAGCACCCAGCACCCTGAGTACTAAGCACCCAACACCCCAAGCACTGAGCACCCTGAGTACTGAGCACCCAGCACCCCAAGCACTGAGCACTCCGAGCACTGAGCAGCCAGTACCCTGAGTACTGAGCACCGAGCACCCTGAGTACTGAGCAGCCAGCACCCTGAGAACTGAGCACCCAGCATACTGAGCACCGAGCACCCAGCACCCTGAGTACTGAGTACACAGCACCCTGAGCACTGAGCACCCAGCACCCTGAGTACTGAGCACCGAGCACCCTGATTACTGAGCACCCAGCACCCCGAGCACTGAGCACCCAGCACCCTGAGCACTGAGCACCCAGCATACTGAGTACTGAGCACCCAGCACCCTGCGCACTGAGCACCCAGCACCCTGAGCACTGAGCACCCAGCACCCTGAGTACTGAGCATCCAGCACCCCGAGCACTGAGTACCCAGCACCCTGAGTACTGAGCACTGAGCACCCAGCACCCCGAGCACTGAGCACCCAGCACCGTGTGTACTGAGCACTGAGTACCCAGCACCCCGAGCACTGAGCACCCAGCACCCTGAGCACTGAGCACCCTGAGTACTGAGCACCCAGCACCCTGAGCACTGAACACCCAGCACCCCGAGCACTGAGCACCCAGCACCCAGAGCACTGAGCACTGAGCACCCTGAGTACTGAGCACTGAGCACCCAGAGCACTGAGCACCGAGCACCCTGAGTACTGAGCACTGAGCACCCAACACCCAAAGCACTGAGCACCCTGAGCACTGAGCACCCAGCACCCCAAGCACTGAGCACCCTGAGTACTGAGCACCCAGCACCCTGAGTAATGAGCACCCAGCACCCTGAGTACTGAGCACCCAGCTCCCTGAGTACTGAGCACCCAGCACCCCGAGCACTGAGCACCCAGCACCCTGAGTACTGATCACTGAGCACACAGCACCCCGAGCACTGAGCACCCAGCACCCAGTGTACTGAGCACTGAGTACCCAGTACCCCAAGCACTGCGACCCAGCACCCTGAGCACTGAGCACCCAGCACCCCGAGTACTGAGCACCCAGCACCCCGAGCATGGGGCACCCAGCACCCTGAGCACTGAGCACCCAGCACCCCGAGCAATGAGCACCCAGCACCCTGAGTACTGAGCACCGAGCACCCCGAGTACTGAGCACCCAGCAACCTGAACACTGAGCACCCAGCACCCCCAGCAATGAGGACCCAGCACCCTGAGTACTGAGCACCCAGCACCCTGAGCACTGAGCACCCTGAGTACTGAGCACCCAGCACCTTGAGCACGGAGCACACAGCACCCCGAGCACTGAGCACCCAGCACCCAGAGCACTGAGCACTGAGCACCCTGAGTACTGAGCACTGAGCACCCTGAGCACTGAGCACCGAGCACCCTGAGTACTGAGCACTGAGCACCCAACACCCCAAGCACTGAGCACCCTGAGCACTGAGCACCCAGCACCCCAAGCACTGAGCACCCTGAGTACTGAGCACCCAGCACCCTGAGTAATGAGCACCCAGCACAATGAGTACTGAGCACCCAGCTCCCTGAGTACTGAGCACCCAGCACCCCGAGCACTGAGCACCCAGCACCCTGAGTACTGAGCACTGAGCACACAGCACCGCGAGCACTGAGCACCCAGCACCCAGTGTACTGAGCACTGAGTACCCAGTACCCCGAGCACTGCGACCCAGCACCCTGAGCACTGAGCACCCAGCACCCCGAGTACTGAGCACCCAGCACCCCGAGCATGGGGCACCCAGCACCCTGAGCACTGAGCACCCAGCACCCCGAGCAATGAGCACCCAGCACCCTGACTACTGAGCACCGAGCACCCCGAGTACTGAGCATCCAGCAACCTGAGCACTGAGCACCCAGCACCCCCAGCAATGAGCACCCAGCACACTGAGTACTGAGCACCCAGCACCCTGAGTACTGAGCACCCAGCAACCTGAGAACCGAGCAGCCAGCACCCCCAGCAATGAGCACCCAGCACCCTGAGTACTGAGCACCCAGCACCCCCAACAATGAGCACCCAGCACCCTGAGTACTGAGCACCCAGCATCCCGAGTACTGAGCACCCAGCAACCTGAGAACCGAGCAGCCAGCACCCCGAGCGCTGAGCACCCAGCACCCTGAGCACTAAGCACCCAGCACCCTGAGTACTGAGCACTGAGCACCCCGAGTACAGAGCACCCAGCACCCCGAGCACTGAGCACCCAGCACCCTGAGCACTGAGCACCCAGCACCCTGAGTACTAAGCACCCAACACCCCAAGCACTGAGCACCCTGAGTACTGAGCACCGAGCACCCCAAGCACTGAGCACCCCGAGCACTGAGCAGCCAGCACCCTGAGTACTGAGCACCGAGCACCCTGAGTACTGAGCAGCCAGCACCCTGAGTACTGAGCACACAGCATACTGAGCACCGAGCACCCAGCACCCTGAGTACTGAGCACACAGCACCCTGAGCACTGAGCACCCAGCACCCTGTGTACTGAGCACCGAGCACCCTGAGTACTGAGCACCCAGCACCCCGTGCACTGAGCACCCAGCACCCTGAGCACTGAGCACCCAGCATACTGCGTACTGAGCACCCAGCACCCTGAGTACTGAGCACCCAGCACCCTGAGCACTGAGCACCCTGCACCCTGAGTACTGAGCATCCAGCACCCCGAGCACTGAGCACCCAGCACCCTGAGTACTGAGCACTGAGCACCCAGCACCCCGAGCACTGAGCACCCAGCACCCTGTGTACTGAGCACTGAGTACCCAGCACCCCGAGCACTGAGCACCCAGCACCCTGAGCACTGAGCACCCTGAGTACTGAGCACCCAGCACCCTGAGCACTGAGCACCCAGCAACCCAAGCACTGAGCACCCAGCACCCAGAGCACTGAGCACTGAGCACCCTGAGTACTGAGCACTGAGCACCCTGAGCACTGAGCACCGAGCACCCTGAGTACTGAGCACTGAGCACCCAACACCCCAAGCACTGAGCACCCTGAGCACTGAGCACCCAGCACCCCAAGCACTGAGCACCCTGAGTACTGAGCACCCAGCACCCTGAGTAATGAGCACCCAGCACCCTGAGTACTGAGCACCCAGCTCCCTGAGTACTGAGCACCCAGCACCCCGAGCACTGAGCACCCAGCACCCTGAGTACTGAGCACCCAGCACCCCGAGTACTGAGCACCCAGCACCCTGAGTACTGAGCACTGAGCACACAGCACCCCGAGCACTGAGCACCCAGCACCCTGTGTACTGAGCACTGAGTACCCAGTACCCCGAGCACTGCGACCCAGCACCCTGAGCATTGGGCACCCAGCACCCCGAGTACTGAGCAACCAGCACCCTGAGCATGGGGCACCGAGCACCCTGAGTACTGAGCACACAGCACTCCGAGCAATGAGCACCCAGCACCCTGAGTAATGAGCACCGAGCACCCCGAGTACTGAGCACCCAGCAACCTGAGCACTGAGCACCCAGCACCCCCAGCAATGAGCACCCAGCACCCTGAGTACTGAGCACCCAGCACCCCGAGTACTGAGCACCCAGCAACCTGAGAACCGAGCAGCCAGCACCCCCAGCAATGAGCACCCAGCACCCTGAGTACTGAGCACCCAGCACCCCCAGCAATGAGCACCCAGCACCCTGAGTACTGAGAACCCAGCACCCCGAGTACTGAGCACCCAACAACCTGAGAACCGAGCAGCCAGCACCCCGAGCGCTGAGCACCCAGCACCCTGAGCACTGAGCACCCAGCACCCTGAGTACTGAGCACTGAGCACCCCGAGTACTGAGCACCCAGCATCCCGAGCACTGAGCACCCAGCACCCTGAGTACTGAGCACCCAGCACCCTGAGTACTGAGCACCCAGCACCCTGAGCACTGAGCACCCAGCACCCTGAGTACTAAGCACCCAAAACCCCAAGCACTGAGCACCCTGAGAACTGAGCACCCAGCACCCCAAGCACTGAGCACCCCGAGCACTGAGCAGCCAGTACCCTGAGTACTGAGCACCGAGCACCCTGAGTACTGAGCAGCCAGCACCCTGAGAACTGAGCACCCAGCATACTGAGCACCGAGCACCCAGCACCCTGAGTACTGAGTACACAGCACCCTGAGCACTGAGCACCCAGCACCCTGAGTACTGAGCACCGAGCACCCTGATTACTGAGCACCCAGCACCCCGAGCACTGAGCACCCAGCACCCTGAGCACTGAGCACCCAGCATACTGAGTACTGAGCACCCAGCACCCTGCGCACTGAGCACCCAGCACCCTGAGCACTGAGCACCCAGCACCCTGAGTACTGAGCATCCAGCACCCCGAGCACTGAGTACCCAGCACCCTGAGTACTGAGCACTGAGCACCCAGCACCCCGAGCACTGAGCACCCAGCACCGTGTGTACTGAGCACTGAGTACCCAGCACCCCGAGCACTGAGCACCCAGCACCCTGAGCACTGAGCACCCTGAGTACTGAGCACCCAGCACCCTGAGCACTGAACACCCAGCACCCCGAGCACTGAGCACCCAGCACCCAGAGCACTGAGCACTGAGCACCCTGAGTACTGAGCACTGAGCACCCAGAGCACTGAGCACCGAGCACCCTGAGTACTGAGCACTGAGCACCCAACACCCAAAGCACTGAGCACCCTGAGCACTGAGCACCCAGCACCCCAAGCACTGAGCACCCTGAGTACTGAGCACCCAGCACCCTGAGTAATGAGCACCCAGCACCCTGAGTACTGAGCACCCAGCTCCCTGAGTACTGAGCACCCAGCACCCCGAGCACTGAGCACCCAGCACCCTGAGTACTGATCACTGAGCACACAGCACCCCGAGCACTGAGCACCCAGCACCCAGTGTACTGAGCACTGAGTACCCAGTACCCCAAGCACTGCGACCCAGCACCCTGAGCACTGAGCACCCAGCACCCCGAGTACTGAGCACCCAGCACCCCGAGCATGGGGCACCCAGCACCCTGAGCACTGAGCACCCAGCACCCCGAGCAATGAGCACCCAGCACCCTGAGTACTGAGCACCGAGCACCCCGAGTACTGAGCACCCAGCAACCTGAACACTGAGCACCCAGCACCCCCAGCAATGAGGACCCAGCACCCTGAGTACTGAGCACCCAGCACCCCGAGTACTGAGCACCCAGCAACCTGAGAACCGAGCAGCCAGCACCAACAGCAATGAGCACCCAGCACCCTGAGTACTGAGCACCCAGCACCCCCAGCAATGAGCACCCAGCACCCTGAGTACTGAGCACCCAGCACCCCGAGTACTGAGCACCCAGCAACCTGAGAACCGAGCAGCCAGCACCCAGAGAGCTGAGCACCCAGCACCCTGAGCACTGAGCACCCAGCACCCTGAGTACTGAGCACTGAGCACCCCGAGTACTGAGCACCCAGCACCCCGAGCACTGAGCACCCAGCACCCTGAGTACTGAGCACCCAGCACCCTGAGTACTGAGCACCCAGCACCCTGAGCACTGAGCACCCAGCACCCTGAGTACTAAGCACCCAACACCCCAAGCACTGAGCACCCCGAGCACTGAGCAGCCAGTACCCTGAGTACTGAGCAGCCAGCACCCTGAGAACTGAGCACCCAGCGTACTGAGCACCGAGCACCCAGCACCCTGAGTACTGAGCACACAGCACCCTGAGCACTGAGAACCCAGCACCCTGAGTACTGAGCACCGAGCACCCTGAGTACTGAGCACCCAGCACCCTGAGCACTGAGCACCCAGCTCCCTGAGCACTGAGCACCCAGCATACTGAGTACTGAGCACCCAGCACCCTGAGCACTGAGCACCCAGCACCCTGAGCACTGAGCACCCAGCACCCTGAGTACTGAGCATCCAGCACCCCGAGCACTGAGCACCCAGCACCCTGAGTACTGAGCACTGAGCACCCAGCACCCCGAGCACTGAGCACCCAGCACCCTGTGTACTGAGCACTGAGTACCCAGCACCCCGAGCACTGAGCACCCAGCACCCTGAGCACTGAGCACCCTGAGTACTGAGCACCCAGCACCCTGAGCACTGAGCACCCAGCACCCCGAGCACTGAGCACCCAGCACACAGAGGACTGAGCACTGAGCACCCTGAGTACTGAGCACTGAGCACCCTGAGCACTGAGCACCGAGCACCCTGAGTACTGAGCACTGAGCACCCAACACCCCAAGCACTGAGTACCCTGAGCACTGAGCACCCAGCACCCCAAGCACTGAGTACCCTGAGTACTGAGCACCCAGCACCCTGAGTAATGAGCACCCAGCACCCCGAGCTCTGAGCACCCAGCACCCTGAGTACTAAGCACCGAGCAACCTGAGTACTGAGCAGCCAGCACCCTGAGTACTGAGCACCCAGCGTACTGAGAACCGAGCACCCAGCACCCTGAGTACTGAGCACCCAGCACCCTGAGCACTGAGCACGCAGCACCCTGAGTACTGAGCACCGAGCACCCCGAGTACTGAGCACCCAGCACCCCGAGCACTGAGCACTCAGCACCCCGAGCACTGAGCACCCAGCACCCCGAGCACTGAGCACCCAGCACCCCGAGCACTGCGCACACAGCACCCCGAGCACCGAGCACCCTGAGTACTAAGCACCGAGCACCCTGAGCACTGAGCACCCAGCACCCTTAGCACTGAGCACCCAGCACCCTGAGTACTGAGCACCCAGCACCCCGAGCACTGAGCACACAGCACCCTGAGCACTGAGCACCCAGCTCCCCGAGCAGTGAGAACCCAGCACCCTGAGCCCTGAGCAACCTGAGTCCTGAGCACTGAGCACCCTGAGAACTGAGCACTGAGCACCCTGAGTACTGAGCACCCAGCACCCTGAGCAATGAGCACCCAGAGTACTGAGCACCAAGCACCCTGAGCCCTGAGCACTGAGCACAGAGCACCTAGAGCACTGAGCACCCAGCACCCGAAGTACTGAGCACCCAGCACCCTGAGTACTAAGCAGCAAGCACCCTGAGTACTGAGCACCCAATACCCTGAGCACTGAACACACAGCACCCTGAGTACTGAGCACCCCGAGCACTGAGCACCCAGCACACTGAGCACCCAGCACCCTGAGTACTGAGCACCCAGCACCCAGAGCACTGAGCACTGAGCTCCCTGAGTACTGAGCACTGAGCACCCTGAGCACTGAGCACCATGCACCCTGAGTACTGAGCACCCAGCACCCTGAGCACTGAGGACCGAGCACCCTGAGTACTAAGCACCCAGCACCCTGAGTACTAAGCAGCAAGCACCCTGAGTACTGAGCACCCAATACCCTGAGCACTGAACACACAGCACCCTGAGTACTGAGCACCCCGAGCACTGAGCACCCAGCACACTGAGCACCCAGCACCCTGAGTACTGAGCACCCAGCACCCCGAGCACTGAGCACCCAGCACACAGAGGACTGAGCACTGAGCACCCTGAGTACTGAGCACTGAGCACCCTGAGCACTGAGCACCGAGCACCCTGAGTACTGAGCACCGAGCACCCTGAGCACTGAGCACCCAGCACGCTGAGAACTGAGCACTGAGCACCCTGAGCGCTGAGCACCCAGCACCCTGAGTACTGAGCACCGAGCACCCTGAGTACTGAGCACCCAGCACTCTGAGCACTGAGCACCCAGCACCCTGAGCACTGAGACACCCAGCACCCCGAGCACTGAGCACCCAGCACCCCGAGTACTGAGCACCCAGCAACCTGAGTACTGAGCACTGAGCACCCCGAGTACTGAGCACCCAGCACCCCGAGCACTGAGCACCCAGCACCCTGAGTACTGAGCACCCAGCACCCTGAGTACTGAGCACCCAGCACCCTGAGCACTGAGCACCCAGCACCCTGAGTACTAAGCACCCAACACCCCAAGCACTGAGCACCCTGAGTACTGAGCACCCAGCACCCCAAGCACTGAGCACCCCGAGCACTGAGCAGCCAGCACCCTGAGTACTGAGCACCGAGCACCCTGAGTACTGAGCTGCCAGCACCCTGAGTACTGAGCACCCAGCATACTGAGCACCGAGCACCCAGCACCCTGAGTACTGAGCACACAGCACCCTGAGCACTGAGCACCCAGCACCCTGAGTACTGAGCACCGAGCACCCTGAGTACTGAGCACCCAGCACCCCGAGCACTGAGCACCCAGCACCCTGAGCACTGAGCACCCAGCATACTGCGTACTGAGCACCCAGCACACTGAGTACTGAGCACCCAGCACCCTGAGCACTGAGCACCCAGCACCCTGAGTACTGAGCATCCAGCACCCCGAGCACTGAGCACCCAGCACCCTGAGTACTGAGCACTGAGCACCCAGCACCCCGAGCACTGAGCACCCAGCACCCTGTGTACTGAGCACTGAGTACCCAGCACCCCGAGCACTGAGCACCCAGCACCCTGAGCACCGAGCACCCTGAGAACTGAGCACCCAGCACCCTGAGCACTGAGCACCCAGCACCCCGAGCACTGAGCACCCAGCACCCAGAGCACTGAGCACTGAGCACCCTGAGTACTGAGCACTGAGCACCCTGAGCACTGAGCACCGAGCACCCTGAGTACTGAGCACTGAGCACCCAACACCCCAAGCACTGAGCACCCTGAGCACTGAGCACCCAGCACCCCAAGCACTGAGCACCCTGAGTACTGAGCACCCAGCACCCTGAGTAATGAGCACCCAGCACCCTGAGTACTGAGCACCCAGCTCCCTGAGTACTGAGCACCCTGCACCCCGAGCACTGAGCACCCAGCACCCTGAGTACTGAGCACTGAGCACACAGCACCCCGAGCACTGAGCACCCAGCACCCTGTGTACTGAGCACTGAGTAACCAGTACCCCGAGCACTGCGACCCAGCACCCTGAGCACGGAGCACCGAGCACCCTGAGTACTGAGCACTGAGCACCCTGAGCACTGAGCACCCTGCACCCTGAGTACTGAGCACCGAGCACCATGAGTACTGAGCACCCAGCACTCTGAGCACTGAGCACCCAGCACCCTGAGCACTGAGACACCCAGCACCCCGAGCACTGAGCACCCAGCACCCCGAGCACTGAGCACCCTGCACCCTGAGCACTGAGCCTGAGCACCCTGAATACTGAGCACTGAGCACCCTGAGTACTGAGCACTGAGCACCCTGAGTACTGAGCACCCAGCACCCCGAGCACTGAGCACCGAGCACCCTGAGCACTGAGCACCCAGCACCCTGAGTACTAAGCACCCAGCACCCTGAGTACTGAGCACCCAGCACCCTGAGTACTGAGCACCCAGCGTACTGAGCACCCAGCACCCTGAGCACTGAGCACCCAGCACCCTGAGTACTGTGCACCCAGCACCCTGAGCACTGAGCACCCAGCACCCTGAGTACTTAGCACCGAGCACCCTGAGTACTGAGCACCCAGCACCCTGAGTACTGAGCACCCAGCACCCTGAGTACTGAGCACCCAGCGTACTGAGCACCGAGCACCCAGCACCCTGAGTACTGAGCACCCAGCACCCTGAGCACTGAGCACCCAGCACCCTGAGTACTGAGCACTGAGCACCCCGAGTACTGAGCACCGAGCACACCGAGCACTGAGCACCCAGCACCCAGAGCACCGAGCACCCTGTGTACTGAGCACCCAGCACCCTGAGCACTGAGCACCCAGCACCCTGAGCACTGAGCACCCAGCACCCTGAATACTGAGCACCGAGCACCCCGAGCACTGAGCACCCAGCACCCTGAGCACTGAGCAACCTTAGTACTGAGCACTGAGCACCCTGAGTACTGAGCACTGAGCACCCTGAGTACTGAGCACCCAGCACCCTGAGTACTGAGGACCCAGCTCCCTGAGCAATGATCACACTGAGTACTGAGCACCCAGCACCTTGAGCACTGAGCACCGAGCACACTGAGCACTGAGCAACCAGCACCCGGAGTACTGAGCACCCAGCACCCTGAGAACTAAGCACCAAGCACCCTGAGTACTGAGCACTGAGCACCCCGAGTACTGAGCACCGAGCACCCCGAGCACTGAGCACCCAGAACCCCGAGCACCGAGCACCCTGAGTACTGAGCACCCAGCACCCTGAGCACTGAACACACAGCACCCTGAGTACAGAAAACCCCTAGCACTGAGAATCCAGCACCCTGAGTACTGAGCACCGAGCACACTGAGCACTGAGCACCCAGCACCCCGAGCACTGAGCACCCAGCACCCTGAGTACTGAGCACCCAGCACCCTGAGTACTGAGCACCCAGCACCCCGAGCCCTGAGTACCCAGCACCCTGAGCACTGAGCACCCAGCACACTGAGCACTGAGCACCAAGCACCCTGAGCACTGAGCACCCAGCACCCTGAGTTCTGAGCACTGAGCACCCAGCACCCCGAGCACTGAGCACCCAGCACACTGAGTACTGAGCACTGAGCACCCAGCACCCCGAGCACTGAGCACCCAGCACCCTGAGCACTGAGCACCCAACACCCGATTACTGAGCACCCAGCACCGTGAGTACTGAGCACCCAGCTCCCTGAGTACTGAGCACCCAGCACGCCGAGTACTTAGCACCCAGCACCCTGAGTACTGAGCACCCAGCACCCCGAGCACTAAGCACACAGCACCCAGAGCACTGAGGACCCAGCACCCTGAGCACTGAGCACCCAGCACCCTGAGTACTGAGCACCGAGCACCCTGAGTACTGAGCACCCAGCACCCTGAGCACTGATCACCCAGCACCCTGAGTACTGAGCACCAAGTACCCTGAGTACTGAGCACCCAGCACCCCGAGCACTGAGCACCCAGCACCCTGAGTACTGAGCACTGAGAACACAGCACCCCGAGCAATGAGCACCCAGCACCCTGTGTACTGAGCACTGAGTACCCAGTACCCCGAGCACTGAGACCCAGCACCCTGAGCACTGAGCACCCAGCACCCCGAGAACTGAGCACCCAGCACCCCGAGCACTGAGCACCCAGCACCCCGAGCACTGAGCACCCAGCACCCCGAGCAATGAGCACCCAGCACCCTGAGTACTGAGCACCCAGCACCCCGAGTACTGACCACCCAGCAACCTGAGAACCGAGCAGCCAGCACCCCGAGCACTGAGCACCCAGCACACTGAGCACTGAGCACCCAGCACCCTGAGTACTGAGCACTGAGCACCCTGAGTACTGAGCACCCAGCACCCTGGGCACTGAGCACCGAGCACCATGAGCACTGAGCACCCAGCGCCCCGAGCACTGAGCACCCAGCACCCCGAGCACTGATCACCCAGCACCCTGAGCACTGAGCACCCAGCACCCTGAGCACTGAGCACCCAGCACCCCGAGCACTGAGCACCCAGCACACTGAGCACTGAGCACCCAGCACCCTGAGTACTGAGCACTGAGCACCCTGAGTACTGAGCACCCAGCACCCCAAGCACTGAGCACCCTGAGTACTGAGCACCCAGCACCACAAGCACTGAGCACCCTGAATACTGAGCACCCAGCACCCTGAGTAATGAGCACCCAGCACCTCGAGCACTGAGCACCCAGCACCCTGAGCACTGAGCACCGAGCACCCTGAGCACTGAGCACCCAGCACCCTGAGGACAGAGCACCCAGCACCCCGAGCACTGAGCACACAGCACCCTGAGCACTGAGCACCCTGAGTACTGAGCACTGAGCACCCTGAGTACTGAGCACCCAGCACCCTGAGTACTGAGCACACAGCACCCCGAGCACTGAGTACCCAGCACCCTGAGCACTGAGTACCCAGCACCCTGAGCACTGAGCACCCAGCACATTGAGCAATGAGCACCCAGCACCCTGAGCACTGAGCACCCAGCACCCTGAGTACTGAGCACCGAGCACCCTGAGTACTGAGCACCCAGCACCCTGAGTACTGAGCACCCAGCACCCTGAGTACTGAGCACCCAGCGTACTGAGCACCGAGCACCCAGCACCCTGAGTACTGAGCACCCAGCACCCTGAGCACTGAGCACCCAGCACCCTGAGTACTGAGCACTGAGCTCCCCGAGTACTGAGCACCGAGCACACCGAGCACTGAGCACCCAGCACCCCGAGCACCGAGCACCCTGTGTACTGAGCACCCAGCACCCTGAGCACTGAGCACCCTGCACCCTGAGCACTGAGCACCCAGCACCCTGAGTACTGAGCACCGAGCACCCCGAGCACTGAGCACCCAGCACCCTGAGCACTGAGCAACCTTAGTACTGAGCACTGAGCACCCTGAGTACTGAGCACTGAGCACCCTGAGTACTGAGCACCCAGCACCCTGATTACTGAGCACCCAGCTCCCTGAGCAATGATCACCCTGAGTACTGAGCACCCAGCACCTTGAGCACTGAGCACCGAGCACACTGAGCACTGAGCAACCAGCACCCGGAGTACTGAGCACCCAGCACCCTGAGTACTAAGCACCGAGCACCCTGAGTACTGAGCACTGAGCACCCCGAGTACTGAGCTCCGAGCACCCTGAGCACTGAGCACCCACAACCCCGAGCACCGAGCACCCTGAGTACTGAGCACCCAGCACCCTGAGCACTGAACACACAGCACCCTGAGTACAGAAAACCCCTAGCACTGAGAACCCAGCACCCTGAGTACTGAGCACCGAGCACACTGAGCACTGAGCACCCAGCACCCCGAGCACTGAGCACCCAGCACCCTGAGTACTGAGCACCCAGCACCCTGAGTACTGAGCACCCAGCACCCCGAGCACTGAGTACCCAGCACCCTGAGCACTGAGCACCCAGCACACTGAGCACTGAGCACCAAGCACCCTGAGCACTGAGCACCCAGCACCCCGAGCACTGAGCACCCAGCACCCTGAGTACTGAGCACTGAGCACCCAGCACCCCGAGCACTGAGCACCCAGCACCCCGAGCACTAAGCACACAGCACCCAGAGCACTGAGGATCCAGCACCCTGAGCACTGAGCACCCAGCACCCTGAGTACTGAGCACCGAGCACCCTGAGTACTGAGCACCCAGCACCCTGAGCACTGATCACCCAGCACCCTGAGTACTGAGCACCAAGTACCCTGAGTACTGAGCACCCAGCACCCCGAGCACTGAGCACCCAGCACCCTGAGTACTGAGCACTGAGAACACAGCACCCCGAGCAATGAGCACCCAGCACCCTGTGTACTGAGCACTGAGTACCCAGTACCCCGAGCACTGAGACCCAGCACCCTGAGCACTGAGCACCCAGCACCCCGAGTACTGAGCACCCAGCACCCCGAGCACTGAGCACCCAGCACCCCGAGCACTGAGCACCCAGCACCCCGAGCAATGAGCACCCAGCACCCTGAGTACTGAGCACCCAGCACCCCGAGTACTGAGCACCCAGCAACCTGAGAACCGAGCAGCCAGCACCCCGAGCACTGAGCACCCAGCACACTGAGCACTGAGCACCCAGCACCCTGAGTACTGAGCACTGAGCACCCTGAGTACTGAGCACCCAGCACCCCGAGCACTGAGCACCGAGCACCCCGAGCACTGAGCACCCAGCGCCCCGAGCACTGAGCACCCAGCACCCCGAGCACTGATCACCCAGCACCCTGAGCACTGAGCACCCAGCACCCTGAGCACTGAGCACCCAGCACCCCGAGCACTGAGCACCCAGCACCCCGAGCACTGAGCACCCAGCACCCTGAGTACTGAGCACCCAGCACCCTCAGTACTGAGCACCCAGCACCCTGAGCACTGAGCACCCAGCACCCTGAGTACTAAGCACCCAACACCCCAAGCACTGAGCACCCTGAGTACTGAGCACCCAGCACCACAAGCACTGAGCACCCTGAATACTGAGCACCCAGCACCCTGAGTAATGAGCACCCAGCACCTCGAGCACTGAGCACCCAGCACCCTGAGCACTGAGCACCGAGCACCCTGAGCACTGAGCACCCAGCACCCTGAGGACAGAGCACCCAGCACCCCGAGCACTGAGCACACAGCACCCTGAGCACTGAGCACCCTGAGTACTGAGCACTGAGCACCCTGAGTACTGAGCACCCAGCACCCTGAGTACTGAGCACACAGCACCCCGAGCACTGAGTACCCAGCACCCTGAGCACTGAGTACCCAGCACCCTGAGCACTGAGCACCCAGCACATTGAGGAATGAGCACCCAGCACCCTGAGCACTGAGCACCCTGCACCCTGAGTACTGAGCACTGAGCACCCAGCACCCCGAGCACTGAGCACACAGCACCCTGAGTACTGAGCAATGAGCACCCAGCACCCCGAGCACTGAGCAACGAGCACCCCAAGCACTGAGCACCCAGCACCCCGAGCACTGTGCACCCAGCACCCTGAGCACTGAGCACCCAGCACCCTGAGCACTGAGCACCCAGCACCCCGAGCCTGAGCACCCAGCACCCCGAGCACTGAGCACTCAGCACCCCGAGCACTGAGCACCCAGCACCCCGAGCACTGAGCACCCAGCACCCCGAGCACTGAGCACCCAGCACCCTGAGTACTGAGCACTGAGCGCCCAGCACCCCGAGCACTGAGCACCGAGCACCCCGAGCACTGAGCACCCAGCACCCCGAGCACTGAGCACCCATCACCCCGAGCACTGAGCACCCAGCACCCCGAGCACTGAGCACCCAGCACCCTGTGTACTGAGCACTGAGTACACAGCACCCCGAGCACTGAGCACCCAGCACCCTGAGCACTGAGCACCCTGAGTACTGAGCACCCAGCACCCTGAGCACTGAGCACCCAGCACCCCGAGCACTGAGCACCCAGCACCCAGAGCACTGAGCACTGAGCACCCTGAGTACTGAGCACTGAGCACCCTGAGCACTGAGCACCGAGCACCCTGAGTACTGAGCACTGAGCACCCTGAGCACTGAGCACCCTGCACCCTGAGTACTGAGCACTGAGCACCATGAGTACTGAGCACCCAGCACTCTGAGCACTGAGCACCCAGCACCCTGAGCACTGAGACACCCAGCACCCCGAGCACTGAGCACCCAGCACCCCGAGCACTGAGCACCCTGCACCCTGAGCACTGAGCCTGAGCACCCTGAGTACTGAGCACTGAGCACCCTGAGTACTGAGCACTGAGCACCCTGAGTACTGAGCACCCAGCACCCCGAGCACTGAGCACCGAGCACCCTGAGCACTGAGCACCCAGCACCCTGAGTACTAAGCAGCCAGCACCCTGAGTACTGAGCACCCAGCACCCTGAGTACTGAGCACGCAGCGTACTGAGCACCGAGCACCCCGAGCACTGAGCACCCAGCACCCTGAGTACTGAGCACCCAGCACCCTGAGCACTGAGCACCCAGCACCCTGAGTACTGAGCACCGAGCATCCTGAGTACTGAGCACCCAGCACCCTGAGTACTGAGCACCAAGCACCCTGAGTACTGAGCACCCAGCGTACTGAGCACCGAGCACCCAGCACCCTGAGAACTGAGCACCCAGCACCCTGAGCACTGAGCACCCAGCACCCTGAGTACTGAGCACTGAGCACCCCGAGTACTGAGCACCGAGCACACCGAGCACTGAGCACCCAGCACCCCGAGCACCGAGCACCCTGTGTACTGAGCACCCAGCACCCTGAGCACTGATCACCCAGCACCCTGAGCACTGAGCACCCAGCACCCTGAGCACTGAGCACCCAGCACCCCGAGCACTGAGCACCCAGCACCCCGAGCACTGAGCACCCAGCACCCTGAGTACTGAGCACCCAGCACCCTGAGTACTGAGCACCCAGCACCCTGAGCACTGAGCACCCAGCACCCTGAGTACTAAGCACCCAACACCCCAAGCACTGAGCACCCTGAGTACTGAGCACCCAGCACCACAAGCACTGAGCACCCTGAATACTGAGCACCCAGCACCCTGAGTAATGAGCACCCAGCACCTCGAGCACTGAGCACCCAGCACCCTGAGCACTGAGCACCGAGCACCCTGAGCACTGAGCACCCAGCACCCTGAGGACAGAGCACCCAGCACCCCGAGCACTGAGCACACAGCACCCTGAGCACTGAGCACCCTGAGTACTGAGCACTGAGCACCCTGAGTACTGAGCACCCAGCACCCTGAGTACTGAGCACACAGCACCCCGAGCACTGAGTACCCAGCACCCTGAGCACTGAGTACCCAGCACCCTGAGCACTGAGCACCCAGCACACTGAGCACTGAGCACCCAGCACCCTGAGCACTGAGCACCCAGCACCCTGAGTACTGAGCACTGAGCACCCAGCACCCCGAGCACTGAGCACCCAGCACCCTGAGTACTGAGCACTGAGCACCCAGCACCCCGAGCACTGAGCAACGAGCACCCCAAGCACTGAGCACCCAGCACCCCGAGCACTGAGCACCCAGCACCCTGAGCACTGAGCACCCAGCACCCTGAGCACTGAGCACCCAGCACCCCGAGCCTGAGCACCCAGCACCAGGAGCACTGAGCACTCAGCACCCCGAGCACTGAGCACCCAGCACCTCGAGCACTGAGCACCCAGCACCCCGAGCACTGAGCACCCAGCACCCTGAGTACTGAGCACTGAGCGCCCAGCACCCCGAGCACTGAGCACCGAGGACCCCGAGCACTGAGCACCCAGCACCCCGAGCACAGAGCACCCATCACCCCGAGCACTGAGCACCCAGCACCCCGAGCACTGAGCACCGAGCACCCTGTGTACTGAGCACTGAGTACACAGCACCCCGAGCACTGAGCACCCAGCACCCTGAGCACTGAGCACCCTGAGTACTGAGCACCCAGCACCCTGAGCACTGAGCACCCAGCACCCCGAGCACTGAGCACCCAGCACCCAGAGCACTGAGCACTGAGCACCCTGAGTACTGAGCACTGAGCACCCTGAGCACTGAGCACCGAGCACCCTGAGTACTGAGCACTGAGCACCCTGAGCACTGAGCACCCTGCACCCTGAGTACTGAGCACTGAGCACCATGAGTACTGAGCACCCAGCACTCTGAGCACTGAGCACCCAGCACCCTGAGCACTGAGACACCCAGCACCCCGAGCACTGAGCACCCAGCACCCCGAGCACTGAGCACCCTGCACCCTGAGCACTGAGCCTGAGCACCCTGAGTACTGAGCACTGAGCACCCTGAGTACTGAGCACTGAGCACCCTGAGTACTGAGCACCCAGCACCCCGAGCACTGAGCACCGAGCACCCTGAGCACTGAGCACCCAGCACCCTGAGTACTAAGCACCCAGCACCCTGAGTACTGAGCACCCAGCACCCTGAGTACTGAGCACCCAGCGTACTGAGCACCGAGCACCCCGAGCACTGAGCACCCAGCACCCTGAGTACTGAGCACCCAGCACCCTGAGCACTGAGCACCCAGCACCCTGAGTACTGAGCACCGAGCACACTGAGTACTGAGCACCCAGCACCCTGAGTACTGAGCACCCAGCACCCTGAGTACTGAGCACCCAGCGTACTGAGCACCGAGCACCCAGCACCCTGAGTACTGAGCACCCAGCACCCTGAGCGCTGAGCACCCAGCACCCTGAGTACTGAGCACTGAGCACCCCGAGTTCTGAGCACCGAGCACACCGAGCACTGAGCACCCAGCACCCCGAGCACCGAGCACCCTGTGTACTGAGCACCCAGCACCCTGAGCACTGAGCACCCTGCACCCTGAGCACTGAGCACCCAGCACCCTGAGTACTGAGCACCGAGCACCCCGAGCACTGAGCACCCAGCACCCTGAGCACTGAGCAACCTTAGTACTGAGCACTGAGCACCCTGAGTACTGAGCACTGAGCACCCTGAGTACTGAGCACCCAGCACCCTGTGTACTGAGCACCCAGCTCCCTGAGCAATGATCACCCTGAGTACTGAGCACCCAGCACCTTGAGCACTGAGCACCGAGCACACTGAGCACTGAGCAACCAGCACCCGGAGTACTGAGCACCCAGCACCCTGAGTACTAAGCACCGAGCACCCTGAGTACTGAGCACTGAGCACCCCGAGTACTGAGCACCGAGCACCCCGAGCACTGAGCACCCACAACCCCGAGCACCGAGCACCCTGAGTACTGAGCACACAGCACCCTGAGCACTGAACACACAGCACCCTGAATACAGAAAACCCCTAGCACTGAGAACCCAGCACCCTGAGTACTGAGCACCGAGCACACTGAGCACTGAGCACCCAGCACCCCGAGCACTGAGCACCCAGCACCCTGAGTACTGAGCACGAGCACCCTGAGTACTGAGCACCCAGCACCCCGAGCACTGAGTACCCAGCACCCTGAGCACTGAGCACCCAGCACACTGAGCACTGAGCACCAAGCACCCTGAGCACTGAGCACCCAGCACCCCGAGCACTGAGCACCCAGCACCCTGAGTACTGAGCACTGAGCACCCAGCACCCCGAGCACTGAGCACCCAGCACCCCGAGCACTAAGCACACAGCACCCAGAGCACTGAGGACCCAGCACCCTGAGCACTGAGCACCCAGCACCCTGAGTACTGAGCACCGAGCACCCTGAGTACTGAGCACCCAGCACCCTGAGCACTGATCAACCAGCACCCTGAGTACTGAGCACCAAGTACCCTGAGTACTGAGCACCCAGCACCCCGAGCACTGAGCAAACAGCACCCTGAGTACTGAGCACTGAGAACACAGCACCCCGAGCAATGAGCACCCAGCACCCTGTGTACTGAGCACTGAGTACCCAGTACCCTGAGCACTGAGACCCAGCACCCTGAGAACTGAGCACCCAGCACCCCTAGTACTGAGCACCCAGCACCCCGAGCACTGAGCACCCAGCACCCCGAGCACTGAGCACCCAGCACCCCGAGCAATGAGCACCCAGCACCCTGAGTACTGAGCACCCAGCACCCCGAGTACTGAGCACCCAGCAACCTGAGAACTGAGCAGCCAGCACCCCGAGCACTGAGCACCCAGCACACTGAGCACTGAGCACCCAGCACCCTGAGTACTGAGCACTGAGCACCCTGAGTACTGAGCACCCAGCACCCCGAGCACTGAGCACCGAGCACCCCGAGCACTGAGCACCCAGCGCCCCGAGCACTGAGCACCCAGCACCCTGAGCACTGATCACCCAGCACCCTGAGCACTGAGCACCCAGCACCCTGAGCACTGAGCACCCAGCACCCCAAGCACTGAGCACCCAGCACCCCGAGCACTGAGCACCCAGCACCCTGAGTACTGAGCACCCAGCACCCTGAGTACTGAGCACCCAGCACCCTGAGCACTGAGCACCCAGCACCCTGAGTACTAAGCACCCAACACCCCAAGCACTGAGCACCCTGAGTACTGAGCACCCAGCACCACAAGCACTGAGCACCCTGAATACTGAGCACCCAGCACCCTGAGTAATGAGCACCCAGCACCCCGAGCACTGAGCACCCAGCACCCTGAGCACTGAGCACCGAGCACCCTGAGCACTGAGCACCCAGCACCCTGAGGACTGAGCACCCAGCACCCTGAGCACTGAGCACACAGCACCCTGAGCACTGAGCACCCTGAGTACTGAGCACTGAGCACCCTGAGTACTGAGCACCCAGCACCCCGAGTACTGAGCACCCAGCACCCCGAGCACTGAGTACCCAGCACCCTGAGCACTGAGTACCCAGCACCCTGAGCAATGAGCACCCAGCACATTGAGCAATGAGCACCCAGCACCCTGAGCACTGAGCACCCAGCACCCTGAGTACTGAGCACTGAGCACCCAGCACCCCGAGCACTGAGCACCCAGCACCCTGAGTACTGAGCACTGAGCACCCAGCACCCCGAGCACTGAGCAACGAGCACCCCAAGCACTGAGCACCCAGCACCCCGAGCACTGTGCACCCAGCACCCTGAGCACTGAGCACCCAGCACCCTGAGCACTGAGCACCCAGCACCCCGAGCACTGAGCACCCAGCACCCCGAGCACTGAGCACTCAGCACACCGAGCACTGAGCACCCAGCACCCCGAGCACTGAGCACCCAGCACCCTGAGTACTGTGCACCCAGCACCCCGAGTACTGAGCACCCAGCACCCTGAGTACTGAGCACCCAGCACCCGGAGCACTAAGCACCCAGCACCCCGAGCACTGAGGACCCAGCACCCTGAGCACTGAGCACCCAGCACCCTGAGTACTGAGCACCGACCACTCTGAGTACTGAGCACCCAGCACCCTGAGTACTGAGCACCCAGCACACTGAGTACTGAGCACCCAGCACCCTGAGCACTGATCATCTAGCACCCTGAGTACTGAGCACCAAGTACCCTGAGTACTGAGCACCCAGCACCCCGAGCACTGAGCACCCAGCACCCTGAGTACTGAGCACTGAGCACCCAGCACCCCGAGCACTGAGCACCCAGCACCCTGTGTACTGAGCACTGAGTACCCAGTACCCCGAGCACTGAGACCCAGCACCCTGAGAACTGAGCACCCAGCACGCCGAGTACTGAGCACCGAGCACCCCAAGCACTGAGCACCCAGCACCCCGAGCACTGAGCACCCAGCACCCCGAGCAATGAGCACCCAGAACCCTGAGTACTGAGCACCCAGCACCCCGAGTACTGAGCACCCAGCAACCTGAGAACCGAGCAGCCAGCACCCCGAGCACTGAGCACCCAGCACACTGAGCACTGAGCACCCAGCACCCTGAGTATTGAGCACTGAGCACCCTGAGTACTGAGCACCCAGCACCCCGAGCACTGAGCACCGAGCACCCCGAGCACTGAGCACCCAGCGCCCCGAGCACTGAGCACCCAGCACCCCGAGCACTGATCACACAGCACGTGAGCACTGAGCACCCAGCACCCTGAGCACTGAGCACCCAGCACCCCGAGCACTGAGCACCCAGCACCCTGAGCACTGAGCACCCAGCACCCTGAGTACTGAGCACCCAGCAACCTGAGTACTGAGCACCCAGCACCCTGAGCACTGAGCACCCAGCACCCTGAGTACTAAGTACCCAACACCCCAAGCACTGAGCACCCTGAGTACTGAGCACCCAGCACCACATGCACTGAGCACCCTGAATACTGAGCACCCAGCACCCTGAGTAATGAGCACCCAGCACCCCGAGCACTGAGCACCCAGCACCCTGAGCACTGAGCACCGAGCACCCTGAGCACTGAGCACCCAGCACCCTGAGGACTGAGCACCCAGCACCCCGAGCACTGAGCACACAGCACCCTGAGCACTGAGCACCCTGAGTACTGAGCACTGAGCACCCTGAGTACCGAGCACCCAGCACCCTGAGTACTGAGCACCCAGCACCCCGAGCACTGAGTACCCAGCACCCCGAGCACTGAGTACCCAGCACCCTGAGCACTGAGCACCCAGCACCCTGAGCTCTGAGCACCCAGCACCCCGAGCACTGAGCACCCAGCACCTCGAGCACTGAGCACCCAGCACCCCGAGCACTGAGCACCCAGCACCCCGAGCACTGAGCACCCAGCACCCCGAGCACTGAGCACCCAGCACCCTGAGTACTGAGCACTGAGCGCCCAGCACCCTGAGCACTGAGCACCGAACACCCCGAGCACTGAGCACCCAGCACCCCGAGCACTGAGCACCCAGCACCCCGAGCACTGAGCACCCAGCACCCCGAGCACTGAGCACCCAGCACCCCGAGCACTGAGCACCCAGCACCCCGAGTACTGAGCACCCAGCACCCTGAGTACTGAGCACCCAGCACCCTGAGCACTGAGCACCCAGCACCCTGAGTACTGAGCACCCAACACCCCAAGCACTGAGCACCCTGAATACTGAGCACCCAGCACCCCAAGCACTGAGCACCCTGAGTACTGAGCACCCAGCCCCCTGAGTAATGAGCACCCAGCACCCCGAGCACTGAACACCCAGCACCCTGAGTACTGAGCACCGAGCACCCTGAGTACTGAGCAGCCAGCACCCTGAGTACTGAGCACCCAGCGTACTGAGCACCGAGCACCCAGCACCCTGTGTACTGAGCACCCAGCACCCTGAGCACTGAGCACCCAGCACCCTGAGTACTGAGCACCGAGCACCCCGAGTACTGAGCACCCAGCACCCTGAGTACTGAGCTCCCAGCACCCTGAGCACTGAGCACCCAGCACCCTGAGTACTGAGCACCGAGCACCCCTAGCACTGAGCACCCTGAGTACTGAGCACCCAGCCCCCTGAGTAATGAGCACCCAGCACCCCGAGCACTGAGCACCCAGCACCCTGAGTACTGAGCACCGAGCACCCTGAGTACTGAGCACCCAGCACCCTGAGTACTGAGCACCGAGCACCCTGATTACTGAGCAGCCAGCACCCTGAGTACTGAGCACCCAGCGTACTGAGCACCGAGCACCCAGCACCCTGAGTACTGAGCACCCAGCACCCTGAGCACTGAGCACCCAGCACCCTGAGTACTGAGCACCGAGCACCCCGAGTACTGAGCACCCAGCACCCTGAGTACTGAGCACCCAGCACCCTGAGCACTGAGCACCCAGCACCCTGAGTACTGAGCACCGAGCACCCCAAGCACTGAGCACCCTGAGTACTGAGCACCCAGCCCCCTGAGTAATGAGCACCCAGCACCCCGAGCACTGAGCACCCAGCACCCTGAGTACTGAGCACCGAGCACCCTGAGTACTGAGCACCGAGCACCCTGAGTACTGAGCAGCCAGCACCCTGAGTACTGAGCACCCAGCGTACTGAGCACCGAGCACCCAGCACCCTAAGTACTGAGCACCCAGCACCCTGAGCACTGAGCACCCAGCACCCTGAGTACTGAGCACCGAGCACCCCGAGTACTGAGCACCCAGCACCCCGAGCACTGAGCACCCAGCAACCTGAGCACTGAGCACCCAGCACCCCGAGCACTGAGCACCCAGCACCCCGAGCACTGAGCACTAAGCACCCTGAGCACTGAGCACCCAGCACCTCGAGCACCGAGCACCCTGAGTACTAAGCACCGAGCACCCTGAGCACTGAGCACCCAGCACCCTGAGCACTGAGCACCCAGCACCCTGAGTACTGAGCACCCAGGACCCCGAGCACTGAGCACCCAGCACCCTGAGTACTGAGCACCCAGCACCCTGAGCACTGAGCACCGAGCACCCTGAGCACTGAGCACACAGCACCCTGAGGACTGAGCACCCAGCGCCCCGAGCACTGAGCACCCAGCACCCTGAGCACTGATCAACCAGCACCCTGAGTACTGAGCACCAAGTACCCTGAGTACTGAGCACCCAGCACCCCGAGCACTGAGCAAACAGCACCCTGAGTACTGAGCACTGAGAACACAGCACCCCGAGCAATGAGCACCCAGCACCCTGTGTACTGAGCACTGAGTACCCAGTACCCTGAGCACTGAGACCCAGCACCCTGAGAACTGAGCACCCAGCACCCCTAGTACTGAGCACCCAGCACCCCGAGCACTGAGCACCCAGCACCCCGAGCACTGAGCACCCAGCACCCCGAGCAATGAGCACCCAGCACCCTGAGTACTGAGCACCCAGCACCCCGAGTACTGAGCACCCAGCAACCTGAGAACTGAGCAGCCAGCACCCCGAGCACTGAGCACCCAGCACACTGAGCACTGAGCACCCAGCACCCTGAGTACTGAGCACTGAGCACCCTGAGTACTGAGCACCCAGCACCCCGAGCACTGAGCACCGAGCACCCCGAGCACTGAGCACCCAGCGCCCCGAGCACTGAGCACCCAGCACCCCGAGCACTGATCACCCAGCACCCTGAGCACTGAGCACCCAGCACCCTGAGCACTGAGCACCCAGCACCCCAAGCACTGAGCACCCAGCACCCCGAGCACTGAGCACCCAGCACCCTGAGTACTGAGCACCCAGCACCCTGAGTACTGAGCACCCAGCACCCTGAGCACTGAGCACCCAGCACCCTGAGTACTAAGCACCCAACACCCCAAGCACTGAGCACCCTGAGTACTGAGCACCCAGCACCACAAGCACTGAGCACCCTGAATACTGAGCACCCAGCACCCTGAGTAATGAGCACCCAGCACCCCGAGCACTGAGCACCCAGCACCCTGAGCACTGAGCACCGAGCACCCTGAGCACTGAGCACCCAGCACCCTGAGGACTGAGCACCCAGCACCCTGAGCACTGAGCACACAGCACCCTGAGCACTGAGCACCCTGAGTACTGAGCACTGAGCACCCTGAGTACTGAGCACCCAGCACCCCGAGTACTGAGCACCCAGCACCCCGAGCACTGAGTACCCAGCACCCTGAGCACTGAGTACCCAGCACCCTGAGCAATGAGCACCCAGCACATTGAGCAATGAGCACCCAGCACCCTGAGCACTGAGCACCCAGCACCCTGAGTACTGAGCACTGAGCACCCAGCACCCCGAGCACTGAGCACCCAGCACCCTGAGTACTGAGCACTGAGCACCCAGCACCCCGAGCACTGAGCAACGAGCACCCCAAGCACTGAGCACCCAGCACCCCGAGCACTGTGCACCCAGCACCCTGAGCACTGAGCACCCAGCACCCTGAGCACTGAGCACCCAGCACCCCGAGCACTGAGCACCCAGCACCCCGAGCACTGAGCACTCAGCACACCGAGCACTGAGCACCCAGCACCCCGAGCACTGAGCACCCAGCACCCTGAGTACTGTGCACCCAGCACCCCGAGTACTGAGCACCCAGCACCCTGAGTACTGAGCACCCAGCACCCGGAGCACTAAGCACCCAGCACCCCGAGCACTGAGGACCCAGCACCCTGAGCACTGAGCACCCAGCACCCTGAGTACTGAGCACCGACCACTCTGAGTACTGAGCACCCAGCACCCTGAGTACTGAGCACCCAGCACACTGAGTACTGAGCACCCAGCACCCTGAGCACTGATCACCCAGCACCCTGAGTACTGAGCACCAAGTACCCTGAGTACTGAGCACCCAGCACCCCGAGAACTGAGCACCCAGCACCCTGAGTACTGAGCACTGAGCACCCAGCACCCTGAGCACTGAGCACCCAGCACCCTGTGTACTGAGCACTGAGTACCCAGTACCCCGAGCACTGAGACCCAGCACCCTGAGAACTGAGCACCCAGCACGCCGAGTACTGAGCACCGAGCACCCCAAGCACTGAGCACCCAGCACCCCGAGCACTGAGCACCCAGCACCCCGAGCAATGAGCACCCAGAACCCTGAGTACTGAGCACCCAGCACCCCGAGTACTGAGCACCCAGCAACCTGAGAACCGAGCAGCCAGCACCCCGAGCACTGAGCACCCAGCACACTGAGCACTGAGCACCCAGCACCCTGAGTATTGAGCACTGAGCACCCTGAGTACTGAGCACCCAGCACCCCGAGCACTGAGCACCGAGCACCCCAAGCACTGAGCACCCAGCGCCCCGAGCACTGAGCACCCAGCACCCCGAGCACTGATCACACAGCACGTGAGCACTGAGCACCCAGCACCCTGAGCACTGAGCACCCAGCACCCCGAGCACTGAGCACCCAGCACCCTGAGCACTGAGCACCCAGCACCCTGAGTACTGAGCACCCAGCAACCTGAGTACTGAGCACCCAGCACCCTGAGCACTGAGCACCCAGCACCCTGAGTACTAAGTACCCAACACCCCAAGCACTGAGCACCCTGAGTACTGAGCACCCAGCACCACATGCACTGAGCACCCTGAATACTGAGCACCCAGCACCCTGAGTAATGAGCACCCAGCACCCCGAGCACTGAGCACCCAGCACCCTGAGCACTGAGCACCGAGCACCCTGAGCACTGAGCACCCAGCACCCTGAGGACTGAGCACCCAGCACCCCGAGCACTGAGCACACAGCACCCTGAGCACTGAGCACCCTGAGTACTGAGCACTGAGCACCCTGAGTACCGAGCACCCAGCACCCTGAGTACTGAGCACCCAGCACCCCGAGCACTGAGTACCCAGCACCCCGAGCACTGAGTACCCAGCACCCTGAGCACTGAGCACCCAGCACCCTGAGCTCTGAGCACCCAGCACCCCGAGCACTGAGCACCCAGCACCTCGAGCACTGAGCACCCAGCACCCCGAGCACTGAGCACCCAGCACCCCGAGCACTGAGCACCCAGCACCCCGAGCACTGAGCACCCAGCACCCTGAGTACTGAGCACTGAGCGCCCAGCACCCTGAGCACTGAGCACCGAACACCCCGAGCACTGAGCACCCAGCACCCCGAGCACTGAGCACCCAGCACCCCGAGCACTGAGCACCCAGCACCCCGAGCACTGAGCACCCAGCACCCCGAGCACTGAGCACCCAGCACCCCGAGTACTGAGCACCCAGCACCCTGAGTACTGAGCACCCAGCACCCTGAGCACTGAGCACCCAGCACCCTGAGTACTGAGCACCCAACACCCCAAGCACTGAGCACCCTGAATACTGAGCACCCAGCACCCCAAGCACTGAGCACCCTGAGTACTGAGCACCCAGCCCCCTGAGTAATGAGCACCCAGCACCCCGAGCACTGAACACCCAGCACCCTGAGTACTGAGCACCGAGCACCCTGAGTACTGAGCAGCCAGCACCCTGAGTACTGAGCACCCAGCGTACTGAGCACCGAGCACCCAGCACCCTGTGTACTGAGCACCCAGCACCCTGAGCACTGAGCACCCAGCACCCTGAGTACTGAGCACCGAGCACCCCGAGTACTGAGCACCCAGCACCCTGAGTACTGAGCTCCCAGCACCCTGAGCACTGAGCACCCAGCACCCTGAGTACTGAGCACCGAGCACCCCTAGCACTGAGCACCCTGAGTACTGAGCACCCAGCCCCCTGAGTAATGAGCACCCAGCACCCCGAGCACTGAGCACCCAGCACCCTGAGTACTGAGCACCGAGCACCCTGAGTACTGAGCACCCAGCACCCTGAGTACTGAGCACCGAGCACCCTGATTACTGAGCAGCCAGCACCCTGAGTACTGAGCACCCAGCGTACTGAGCACCGAGCACCCAGCACCCTGAGTACTGAGCACCCAGCACCCTGAGCACTGAGCACCCAGCACCCTGAGTACTGAGCACCGAGCACCCCGAGTACTGAGCACCCAGCACCCTGAGTACTGAGCACCCAGCACCCTGAGCACTGAGCACCCAGCACCCTGAGTACTGAGCACCGAGCACCCCAAGCACTGAGCACCCTGAGTACTGAGCACCCAGCCCCCTGAGTAATGAGCACCCAGCACCCCGAGCACTGAGCACCCAGCACCCTGAGTACTGAGCACCGAGCACCCTGAGTACTGAGCACCGAGCACCCTGAGTACTGAGCAGCCAGCACCCTGAGTACTGAGCACCCAGCGTACTGAGCACCGAGCACCCAGCACCCTAAGTACTGAGCACCCAGCACCCTGAGCACTGAGCACCCAGCACCCTGAGTACTGAGCACCGAGCACCCCGAGTACTGAGCACCCAGCACCCCGAGCACTGAGCACCCAGCACCCTGAGCACTGAGCACCCAGCACCCCGAGCACTGAGCACCCAGCACCCCGAGCACTGAGCACTAAGCACCCTGAGCACTGAGCACCCAGCACCTCGAGCACCGAGCACCCTGAGTACTAAGCACCGAGCACCCTGAGCACTGAGCACCCAGCACCCTGAGCACTGAGCACCCAGCACCCTGAGTACTGAGCACCCAGGACCCCGAGCACTGAGCACCCAGCACCCTGAGTACTGAGCACCCAGCACCCTGAGCACTGAGCACCGAGCACCCTGAGCACTGAGCACACAGCACCCTGAGGACTGAGCACCCAGCGCCCCGAGCACTGAGCACAGAGCACCCTGAGCACTGAGCACCCTGAGTACTGATCACTGAGCACCCTGAGTACTGAGCACTGAGCACCCTGAGTCCTGAGCACCCAGCACCCTGAGTACTGAGCACCCAGCACCCCGAGCACTGAGTACCCAGCACCCTGAGCACTGAGTACCCAGCACCCTGAGCACTGAGCACCCAGCACATTGAGCAATGAGCACCCAGCACCCTGAGCACTGAGCACCCAGCACCCTGAGTACTGAGCACTGAGCACCCAGCACCCCGAGCACTGAGCACACAGCACCCTGAGTACTGAGCAATGAGCACCCAGCACCCCGAGCACTGAGCAACGAGCACCCCAAGCACTGAGCACCCAGCACCCCGAGCACTGTGCACCCAGCACCCTGAGCACTGAGCACCCAGCACCCTGAGCACTGAGCACCCAGCACCCCGAGCCTGAGCACCCAGCACCCCGAGCACTGAGCACTCAGCACCCCGAGCACTGAGCACCCAGCACCCCGAGCACTGAGCACCCAGCACCCCGAGCACTGAGCACCCAGCACCCTGAGTACTGAGCACTGAGCGCCCAGCACCCCGAGCACTGAGCACCGAGCACCCCGAGCACTGAGCACCCAGCACCCCGAGCACTGAGCACCCATCACCCCGAGCACTGAGCACCCAGCACCCCGAGCACTGAGCACCCAGCACCCTGTGTACTGAGCACTGAGTACACAGCACCCCGAGCACTGAGCACCCAGCACCCTGAGCACTGAGCACCCTGAGTACTGAGCACCCAGCACCCTGAGCACTGAGCACCCAGCACCCCGAGCACTGAGCACCCAGCACCCAGAGCACTGAGCACTGAGCACCCTGAGTACTGAGCACTGAGCACCCTGAGCACTGAGCACCGAGCACCCTGAGTACTGAGCACTGAGCACCCTGAGCACTGAGCACCCTGCACCCTGAGTACTGAGCACTGAGCACCATGAGTACTGAGCACCCAGCACTCTGAGCACTGAGCACCCAGCACCCTGAGCACTGAGACACCCAGCACCCCGAGCACTGAGCACCCAGCACCCCGAGCACTGAGCACCCTGCACCCTGAGCACTGAGCCTGAGCACCCTGAGTACTGAGCACTGAGCACCCTGAGTACTGAGCACTGAGCACCCTGAGTACTGAGCACCCAGCACCCCGAGCACTGAGCACCGAGCACCCTGAGCACTGAGCACCCAGCACCCTGAGTACTAAGCAGCCAGCACCCTGAGTACTGAGCACCCAGCACCCTGAGTACTGAGCACCCAGCGTACTGAGCACCGAGCACCCCGAGCACTGAGCACCCAGCACCCTGAGTACTGAGCACCCAGCACCCTGAGCACTGAGCACGCAGCACCCTGAGTACTGAGCACCGAGCACCCTGAGTACTGAGCACCCAGCACCCTGAGTACTGAGCACCCAGCACCCTGAGTACTGAGCACCCAGCGTACTGAGCACCGAGCACCCAGCACCCTGAGTACTGAGCACCCAGCACCCTGAGCACTGAGCACCCAGCACCCTGAGTACTGAGCACTGAGCACCCCGAGTACTGAGCACCGAGCACACCGAGCACTGAGCACCCAGCACCCCGAGCACCGAGCACCCTGTGTACTGAGCACCCAGCACCCTGAGCACTGATCACCCAGCACCCTGAGCACTGAGCACCCAGCACCCTGAGCACTGAGCACCCAGCACCCCGAGCACTGAGCACCCAGCACCCCGAGCACTGAGCACCCAGCACCCTGAGTACTGAGCACCCAGCACCCTGAGTACTGAGCACCCAGCACCCTGAGCACTGAGCACCCAGCACCCTGAGTACTAAGCACCCAACACCCCAAGCACTGAGCACCCTGAGTACTGAGCACCCAGCACCACAAGCACTGAGCACCCTGAATACTGAGCACCCAGCACCCTGAGTAATGAGCACCCAGCACCTCGAGCACTGAGCACCCAGCACCCTGAGCACTGAGCACCGAGCACCCTGAGCACTGAGCACCCAGCACCCTGAGGACAGAGCACCCAGCACCCCGAGCACTGAGCACACAGCACCCTGAGCACTGAGCACCCTGAGTACTGAGCACTGAGCACCCTGAGTACTGAGCACCCAGCACCCTGAGTACTGAGCACACAGCACCCCGAGCACTGAGTACCCAGCACCCTGAGCACTGAGTACCCAGCACCCTGAGCACTGAGCACCCAGCACATTGAGCAATGAGCACCCAGCACCCTGAGCACTGAGCACCCAGCACCCTGAGTACTGAGCACTGAGCACCCAGCACCCCGAGCACTGAGCACACAGCACCCTGAGTACTGAGCAATGAGCACCCAGCACCCCGAGCACTGAGCAACGAGCACCCCAAGCACTGAGCACCCAGCACCCCGAGCACTGTGCACCCAGCACCCTGAGCACTGAGCACCCAGCACCCTGAGCACTGAGCACCCAGCACCCCGAGCCTGAGCACCCAGCACCCCGAGCACTGAGCACTCAGCACCCCGAGCACTGAGCACCCAGCACCCCGAGCACTGAGCACCCAGCACCCCGAGCACTGAGCACCCAGCACCCTGAGTACTGAGCACTGAGCGCCCAGCACCCCGAGCACTGAGCACCGAGCACCCCGAGCACTGAGCACCCAGCACCCCGAGCACTGAGCACCCATCACCCCGAGCACTGAGCACCCAGCACCCCGAGCACTGAGCACCCAGCACCCTGTGTACTGAGCACTGAGTACACAGCACCCCGAGCACTGAGCACCCAGCACCCTGAGCACTGAGCACCCTGAGTACTGAGCACCCAGCACCCTGAGCACTGAGCACCCAGCACCCCGAGCACTGAGCACCCAGCACCCAGAGCACTGAGCACTGAGCACCCTGAGTACTGAGCACTGAGCACCCTGAGCACTGAGCACCGAGCACCCTGAGTACTGAGCACTGAGCACCCTGAGCACTGAGCACCCTGCACCCTGAGTACTGAGCACTGAGCACCATGAGTACTGAGCACCCAGCACTCTGAGCACTGAGCACCCAGCACCCTGAGCACTGAGACACCCAGCACCCCGAGCACTGAGCACCCAGCACCCCGAGCACTGAGCACCCTGCACCCTGAGCACTGAGCCTGAGCACCCTGAGTACTGAGCACTGAGCACCCTGAGTACTGAGCACTGAGCACCCTGAGTACTGAGTACCCAGCACCCCGAGCACTGAGCACCGAGCACCCTGAGCACTGAGCACCCAGCACCCTGAGTACTAAGCACCCAGCACCCTGAGTACTGAGCACCCAGCACCCTGAGTACTGAGCACCCAGCGTACTGAGCACCGAGCACCCCGAGCACTGAGCACCCAGCACCCTGAGTACTGAGCACCCAGCACCCTGAGCACTGAGCACCCAGCACCCTGAGTACTGAGCACCGAGCACCCTGAGTACTGAGCACCCAGCACCCTGAGTACTGAGCACCCAGCACCCTGAGTACTGAGCACCCAGCGTACTGAGCACCGAGCACCCAGCACCCTGAGTACTGAGCACCCAGCACCCTGAGCACTGAGCACCCAGGACCCTGAGTACTGAGCACTGAGCACCCCGAGTACTGAGCACCGAGCACACCGAGCACTGAGCACCCAGCACCCTGAGCACCGAGCACCCTGTGTACTGAGCACCCAGCACCCTGAGCACTGAGCACCCTGCACCCTGAGCACTGAGCACCCAGCACCCTGAGTACTGAGCACCGAGCACCCCGAGCACTGAGCACCCAGCACCCTGAGCACTGAGCAACCTTAGTACTGAGCACTGAGCACCCTGAGTACTGAGCACTGAGCACCCTGAGTACTGAGCACCCAGCACCCTGTGTACTGAGCACCCAGCTCCCTGAGCAATGATCACCCTGAGTACTGAGCACCCAGCACCTTGAGCACTGAGCACCGAGCACACTGAGCACTGAGCAACCAGCACCCCAAGCACTGAGCACCCAGCACCCTGAGTACTAAGCACCGAGCACCCTGAGTACTGAGCACTGAGCACCCCGAGTACTGAGCAGCGAGCACCCCGAGCACTGAGCACCCACAACCCCGAGCACCGAGCACCCTGAGTACTGAGCACCCAGCACCCTGAGCACTGAACACACAGCACCCTGAGTACAGAAAACCCCTAGCACTGAGAACCCAGCACCCTGAGTACTGAGCACCGAGCACACTGAGCACTGAGCACCCAGCACCCCGAGCACTGAGCACCCAGCACCCTGAGTACTGAGCACGAGCACCCTGAGTACTGAGCACCCAGCACCCCGAGCACTGAGTACCCAGCACCCTGAGCACTGAGCACCCAGCACACTGAGCACTGAGCACCAAGCACCCTGAGCACTGAGCACCCAGCACCCCGAGCACTGAGCACCCAGCACCCTGAGTACTGAGCACTGAGCACCCAGCACCCCGAGCACTGAGCACCCAGCACCCCGAGCACTAAGCACACAGCACCCAGAGCACTGAGGACCCAGCACCCTGAGCACTGAGCACCCAGCACCCTGAGTACTGAGCACCGAGCACCCTGAGTACTGAGCACCCAGCACCCTGAGCACTGATCACCCAGCACCCTGAGTACTGAGCACCAAGTACCCTGAGTACTGAGCACCCAGCACCCCGAGCACTGAGCAAACAGCACCCTGAGTACTGAGCACTGAGAACACAGCACCCCGAGCAATGAGCACCCAGCACCCTGTGTACTGAGCACTGAGTACCCAGTACCCCGAGCACTGAGACCCAGCACCCTAAGCACTGAGCACCCAGCACCCCGAGTACTGAGCACCCAGCACCCCGAGCACTGAGCACCCAGCACCCCGAGCACTGAGCACCCAGCACCCCGAGCAATGAGCACCCAGCACCCTGAGTACTGAGCACCCAGCACCCCGAGTACTGAGCACCCAGCAACCTGAGAACTGAGCAGCCAGCACCCCGAGCACTGAGCACCCAGCACACTGAGCACTGAGCACCCAGCACCCTGAGTACTGAGCACTGAGCACCCTGAGTACTGAGCACCCAGCACCCCGAGCACTGAGCACCGAGCACCCCGAGCACTGAGCACCCAGCGCCCCGAGCACTGAGCACCCAGCACCCCGAGCACTGATCACCCAGCACCCTGAGCACTGAGCACCCAGCACCCTGAGCACTGAGCACCCAGCACCCCAAGCACTGAGCACCCAACACCTCGAGCACTGAGCACCCAGCACCCTGAGTACTGAGCACCCAGCACCCTGAGAACTGAGCACCCAGCACCCTGAGCACTGAGCACCCAGCACCCTGAGTACTAAGCACCCAACACCCCAAGCACTGAGCACCCTGAGTACTGAGCACCCAGCACCACAAGCACTGAGCACCCTGAATACTGAGCACCCAGCACCCTGAGTAATGAGCGCCCAGCACCCCGAGCACTGAGCACCCAGCACCCTGAGCACTGAGCACCGAGCACCCTGAGCACTGAGCACCCAGCACCCTGAGGACTGAGCACCCAGCACCCTGAGCACTGAGCACACAGCACCCTGAGCACTGAGCACCCTGAGTACTGAGCACTGAGCACCCTGAGTACTGAGCACCCAGCACCCCGAGTACTGAGCACCCAGCACCCCGAGCACTGAGTACCCAGCACCCTGAGCACTGAGTACCCAGCACCCTGAGCACTGAGTACCCAGCACCCTGAGCAATGAGCACCCAGCACATTGAGCAATGAGCACCCAGCACCCTGAGCACTGAGCACCCAGCACCCTGAGTACTGAGCACTGAGCACCCAGCACCCCGAGCACTGAGCACCCAGCACCCTGAGTACTGAGCACTGAGCACCCAGCACCCCGAGCACTGAGCAACGAGCACGCCAAGCACTGAGCACCCAGCACCCCGAGCACTGTGCACCCAGCACCCTGAGCACTGAGCACCCAGCACCCTGAGCACTGAGCACCCAGCACCCCGAGCACTGAGCACCCAGCACCCCGAGCACTGAGCACTCAGCACCCCGAGCACTGAGCACCCAGCACCCCGAGCACTGAGCACCCAGCACCCTGAGTACTGTGCACCCAGCACCCCGAGTACTGAGCACCCAGCACCCTGAGTACTGAGCACCCAGCACCCGGAGCACTAAGCACCCAGCACCCCGAGCACTGAGGACCCAGCACCCTGAGCACTGAGCACCCAGCACCCTGAGTACTGAGCACCGACCACTCTGAGTACTGAGCACCCAGCACCCTGAGTACTGAGCACCCAGCACACTGAGTACTGAGCACCCAGCACCCTGAGCACTGATCACCCAGCACCCTGAGTAATGAGCACCAAGTACCCTGAGTACTGAGCACCCAGCACCCCGAGCACTGAGCACCCAGCACCCTGAGTACTGAGCACTGAGCACCCAGCACCCCGAGCACTGAGCACCCAGCACCCTGTGTACTGAGCACTGAGTACCCAGTACCCCGAGCACTGAGACCCAGCACCCTGAGAACTGAGCACCCAGCACGCCGAGTACTGAGCACCGAGCACCCCAAGCACTGAGCACCCAGCACCCCGAGCACTGAGCACCCAGCACCCCGAGCAATGAGCACCCAGAACCCTGAGTACTGAGCACCCAGCACCCCGAGTACTGAGCACCCAGCAACCTGAGAACCGAGCAGCCAGCACCCCGAGCACTGAGCACCCAGCACACTGAGCACTGAGCACCCAGCACCCTGAGTATTGAGCACTGAGCACCCTGAGTACTGAGCACCCAGCACCCCGAGCACTGAGCACCGAGCACCCCGAGCACTGAGCACCCAGCGCCCCGAGCACTGAGCACCCAGCACCCCGAGCACTGATCACACAGCACGTGAGCACTGAGCACCCAGCACCCTGAGCACTGAGCACCCAGCACCCCGAGCACTGAGCACCCAGCACCCTGAGCACTGAGCACCCAGCACCCTGAGTACTGAGCACCCAGCAACCTGAGTACTGAGCACCCAGCACCCTGAGCACTGAGCACCCAGCACCCTGAGTACTAAGTACCCAACACCCCAAGCACTGAGCACCCTGAGTACTGAGCACCCAGCACCACATGCACTGAGCACCCTGAATACTGAGCACCCAGCACCCTGAGTAATGAGCACCCAGCACCCCGAGCACTGAGCACCCAGCACCCTGAGCACTGAGCACCGAGCACCCTGAGCACTGAGCACCCAGCACCCTGAGGACTGAGCACCCAGCACCCCGAGCACTGAGCACACAGCACCCTGAGCACTGAGCACCCTGAGTACTGAGCACTGAGCACCCTGAGTACCGAGCACCCAGCACCCTGAGTACTGAGCACCCAGCACCCCGAGCACTGAGTACCCAGCACCCCGAGCACTGAGTACCCAGCACCCTGAGCACTGAGCACCCAGCACCCTGAGCTCTGAGCACCCAGCACCCCGAGCACTGAGCACCCAGCACCTCGAGCACTGAGCACCCAGCACCCCGAGCACTGAGCACCCAGCACCCCGAGCACTGAGCACCCAGCACCCCGAGCACTGAGCACCCAGCACCCTGAGTACTGAGCACTGAGCGCCCAGCACCCCGAGCACTGAGCACCGAACACCCCGAGCACTGAGCACCCAGCACCCCGAGCACTGAGCACCCAGCACCCCGAGCACTGAGCACCCAGCACCCCGAGCACTGAGCACCCAGCACCCCGAGCACTGAGCACCCAGCACCCCGAGTACTGAGCAGCCAGCACCCTGAGTACTGAGCACCCAGCACCCTGAGCACTGAGCACCCAGCACCCTGAGTACTGAGCACCCAACACCCCAAGCACTGAGCACCCTGAATACTGAGCACCCAGCACCCCAAGCACTGAGCACCCTGAGTACTGAGCACCCAGCCCCCTGAGTAATGAGCACCCAGCACCCCGAGCACTGAACACCCAGCACCCTGAGTACTGAGCACCGAGCACCCTGAGTACTGAGCAGCCAGCACCCTGAGTACTGAGCACCCAGCGTACTGAGCACCGAGCACCCAGCACCCTGTGTACTGAGCACCCAGCACCCTGAGCACTGAGCACCCAGCACCCTGAGTACTGAGCAACGAGCACCCCGAGTACTGAGCACCCAGCACCCTGAGTACTGAGCTCCCAGCACCCTGAGCACTGAGCACCCAGCACCCTGAGTACTGAGCACCGAGCACCCCTAGCACTGAGCACCCTGAGTACTGAGCACCCAGCCCCCTGAGTAATGAGCACCCAGCACCCCGAGCACTGAGCACCCAGCACCCTGAGTACTGAGCACCGAGCACCCTGAGTACTGAGCACCCAGCACCCTGAGTACTGAGCACCGAGCACCCTGATTACTGAGCAGCCAGCACCCTGAGTACTGAGCACCCAGCGTACTGAGCACCGAGCACCCAGCACCCTGAGTACTGAGCACCCAGCACCCTGAGCACTGAGCACCCAGCACCCTGAGTACTGAGCACCGAGCACCCCGAGTACTGAGCACCCAGCACCCTGAGTACTGAGCACCCAGCACCCTGAGCACTGAGCACCCAGCACCCTGAGTACTGAGCACCGAGCACCCCAAGCACTGAGCACCCTGAGTACTGAGCACCCAGCCCCCTGAGTAATGAGCACCCAGCACCCCGAGCACTGAGCACCCAGCACCCTGAGTACTGAGCACCGAGCACCCTGAGTACTGAGCACCGAGCACCCTGAGTACTGAGCAGCCAGCACCCTGAGTACTGAGCACCCAGCGTACTGAGCACCGAGCACCCAGCACCCTAAGTACTGAGCACCCAGCACCCTGAGCACTGAGCACCCAGCACCCTGAGTACTGAGCACCGAGCACCCCGAGTACTGAGCACCCAGCACCCCGAGCACTGAGCACCCAGCACCCTGAGCACTGAGCACCCAGCACCCCGAGCACTGAGCACCCAGCACCCCGAGCACTGAGCACTAAGCACCCTGAGCACTGAGCACCCAGCACCCCGAGCACTGAGCACCCAGCACCCCGAGCACTGAGCACCCAGCACCTCGAGCACCGAGCACCCTGAGTACTAAGCACCGAGCACCCTGAGCACTGAGCACCCAGCACCCTGAGCACTGAGCACCCAGCACCCTGAGTACTGAGCACCCAGGACCCCGAGCACTGAGCACCCAGCACCCTGAGTACTGAGCACCCAGCACCCTGAGCACTGAGCACCGAGCACCCTGAGCACTGAGCACACAGCACCCTGAGGACTGAGCACCCAGCGCCCCGAGCACTGAGCACAGAGCACACTGAGCACTGAGCACCCTGAGTACTGATCACTGAGCACCCTGAGTACTGAGCACCCTGAGTCCTGAGCACCCAGCACCCTGAGTACTGAGCACCCAGCACCCCGAGCACTGAGTACCCAGCACCCTGAGCACTGAGTACCCAGCACCCTGAGCACTGAGCACCCAGCACATTGAGCAATGAGCACCCAGCACCCTGAGCACTGAGCACCCAGCACCCTGAGTACTGAGCACTGAGCACCCAGCACCCCGAGCACTGAGCACACAGCACCCTGAGTACTGAGCAATGAGCACCCAGCACCCCGAGCACTGAGCAACGAGCACCCCAAGCACTGAGCACCCAGCACCCCGAGCACTGTGCACCCAGCACCCTGAGCACTGAGCACCCAGCACCCTGAGCACTGAGCACCGAGCACCCCGAGCCTGAGCACCCAGCACCCCGAGCACTGAGCACTCAGCACCCCGAGCACTGAGCACCCAGCACCCCGAGCACTGAGCACCCAGCACCCCGAGCACTGAGCACCCAGCACCCTGAGTACTGAGCACTGAGCGCCCAGCACCCCGAGCACTGAGCACCGAGCACCCCGAGCACTGAGCACCCAGCACCCCGAGCACTGAGCACCCATCACCCCGAGCACTGAGCACCCAGCACCCCGAGCACTGAGCACCCAGCACCCTGTGTACTGAGCACTGAGTACACAGCACCCCGAGCACTGAGCACCCAGCACCCTGAGCACTGAGCACCCTGAGTACTGAGCACCCAGCACCCTGAGCACTGAGCACCCAGCACCCCGAGCACTGAGCACCCAGCACCCAGAGCACTGAGCACTGAGCACCCTGAGTACTGAGCACTGAGCACCCTGAGCACTGAGCACCGAGCACCCTGAGTACTGAGCACTGAGCACCCTGAGCACTGAGCACCCTGCACCCTGAGTACTGAGCACTGAGCACCATGAGTACTGAGCACCCAGCACTCTGAGCACTGAGCACCCAGCACCCTGAGCACTGAGACACCCAGCACCCCGAGCACTGAGCACCCAGCACCCCGAGCACTGAGCACCCTGCACCCTGAGCACTGAGCCTGAGCACCCTGAGTACTGAGCACTGAGCACCCTGAGTACTGAGCACTGAGCACCCTGAGTACTGAGCACCCAGCACCCCGAGCACTGAGCACCGAGCACCCTGAGCACTGAGCACCCAGCACCCTGAGTACTAAGCAGCCAGCACCCTGAGTACTGAGCACCCAGCACCCTGAGTACTGAGCACCCAGCGTACTGAGCACCGAGCACCCCGAGCACTGAGCACCCAGCACCCTGAGTACTGAGCACCCAGCACCCTGAGCACTGAGCACGCAGCACCCTGAGTACTGAGCACCGAGCACCCTGAGTACTGAGCACCCAGCACCCTGAGTACTGAGCACCCAGCACCCTGAGTACTGAGCACCCAGCGTACTGAGCACCGAGCACCCAGCACCCTGAGTACTGAGCACCCAGCACCCTGAGCACTGAGCACCCAGCACCCTGAGTACTGAGCACTGAGCACCCCGAGTACTGAGCACCGAGCACACCGAGCACTGAGCACCCAGCACCCCGAGCACCGAGCACCCTGTGTACTGAGCACCCAGCACCCTGAGCACTGATCACCCAGCACCCTGAGCACTGAGCACCCAGCACCCTGAGCACTGAGCACCCAGCACCCCGAGCACTGAGCACCCAGCACCCCGAGCACTGAGCACCCAGCACCCTGAGTACTGAGCACCCAGCACCCTGAGTACTGAGCACCCAGCACCCTGAGCACTGAGCACCCAGCACCCTGAGTACTAAGCACCCAACACCCCAAGCACTGAGCACCCTGAGTACTGAGCACCCAGCACCACAAGCACTGAGCACCCTGAATACTGAGCACCCAGCACCCTGAGTAATGAGCACCCAGCACCTCGAGCACTGAGCACCCAGCACCCTGAGCACTGAGCACCGAGCACCCTGAGCACTGAGCACCCAGCACCCTGAGGACAGAGCACCCAGCACCCCGAGCACTGAGCACACAGCACCCTGAGCACTGAGCACCCTGAGTACTGAGCACTGAGCACCCTGAGTACTGAGCACCCAGCACCCTGAGTACTGAGCACACAGCACCCCGAGCACTGAGTACCCAGCACCCTGAGCACTGAGTACCCAGCACCCTGAGCACTGAGCACCCAGCACATTGAGCAATGAGCACCCAGCACCCTGAGCACTGAGCACCCAGCACCCTGAGTACTGAGCACTGAGCACCCAGCACCCCGAGCACTGAGCACACAGCACCCTGAGTACTGAGCAATGAGCACCCAGCACCCCGAGCACTGAGCAACGAGCACCCCAAGCACTGAGCACCCAGCACCCCGAGCACTGTGCACCCAGCACCCTGAGCACTGAGCACCCAGCACCCTGAGCACTGAGCACCCAGCACCCCGAGCCTGAGCACCCAGCACCCCGAGCACTGAGCACTCAGCACCCCGAGCACTGAGCACCCAGCACCCCGAGCACTGAGCACCCAGCACCCCGAGCACTGAGCACCCAGCACCCTGAGTACTGAGCACTGAGCGCCCAGCACCCCGAGCACTGAGCACCGAGCACCCCGAGCACTGAGCACCCAGCACCCCGAGCACTGAGCACCCATCACCCCGAGCACTGAGCACCCAGCACCCCGAGCACTGAGCACCCAGCACCCTGTGTACTGAGCACTGAGTACACAGCACCCCGAGCACTGAGCACCCAGCACCCTGAGCACTGAGCACCCTGAGTACTGAGCACCCAGCACCCTGAGCACTGAGCACCCAGCACCCCGAGCACTGAGCACCCAGCACCCAGAGCACTGAGCACTGAGCACCCTGAGTACTGAGCACTGAGCACCCTGAGCACTGAGCACCGAGCACCCTGAGTACTGAGCACTGAGCACCCTGAGCACTGAGCACCCTGCACCCTGAGTACTGAGCACTGAGCACCATGAGTACTGAGCACCCAGCACTCTGAGCACTGAGCACCCAGCACCCTGAGCACTGAGACACCCAGCACCCCGAGCACTGAGCACCCAGCACCCCGAGCACTGAGCACCCTGCACCCTGAGCACTGAGCCTGAGCACCCTGAGTACTGAGCACCGAGCACCCTGAGTACTGAGCACCGAGCACCCTGAGTACTGAGCAGCCAGCACCCTGAGTACTGAGCACCCAGCGTACTGAGCACCGAGCACCCAGCACCCTAAGTACTGAGCACCCAGCACCCTGAGCACTGAGCACCCAGCACCCTGAGTACTGAGCACCGAGCACCCCGAGTACTGAGCACCCAGCACCCCGAGCACTGAGCACCCAGCACCCTGAGCACTGAGCACCCAGCACCCCGAGCACTGAGCACCCAGCACCCCGAGCACTGAGCACTAAGCACCCTGAGCACTGAGCACCCAGCACCTCGAGCACCGAGCACCCTGAGTACTAAGCACCGAGCACCCTGAGCACTGAGCACCCAGCACCCTGAGCACTGAGCACCCAGCACCCTGAGTACTGAGCACCCAGGACCCCGAGCACTGAGCACCCAGCACCCTGAGTACTGAGCACCCAGCACCCTGAGCACTGAGCACCGAGCACCCTGAGCACTGAGCACACAGCACCCTGAGGACTGAGCACCCAGCGCCCCGAGCACTGAGCACAGAGCACACTGAGCACTGAGCACCCTGAGTACTGATCACTGAGCACCCTGAGTACTGAGCACCCTGAGTCCTGAGCACCCAGCACCCTGAGTACTGAGCACCCAGCACCCCGAGCACTGAGTACCCAGCACCCTGAGCACTGAGTACCCAGCACCCTGAGCACTGAGCACCCAGCACATTGAGCAATGAGCACCCAGCACCCTGAGCACTGAGCACCCAGCACCCTGAGTACTGAGCACTGAGCACCCAGCACCCCGAGCACTGAGCACACAGCACCCTGAGTACTGAGCAATGAGCACCCAGCACCCCGAGCACTGAGCAACGAGCACCCCAAGCACTGAGCACCCAGCACCCCGAGCACTGTGCACCCAGCACCCTGAGCACTGAGCACCCAGCACCCTGAGCACTGAGCACCGAGCACCCCGAGCCTGAGCACCCAGCACCCCGAGCACTGAGCACTCAGCACCCCGAGCACTGAGCACCCAGCACCCCGAGCACTGAGCACCCAGCACCCCGAGCACTGAGCACCCAGCACCCTGAGTACTGAGCACTGAGCGCCCAGCACCCCGAGCACTGAGCACCGAGCACCCCGAGCACTGAGCCCCCAGCACCCCGAGCACTGAGCACCCATCACCCCGAGCACTGAGCACCCAGCACCCCGAGCACTGAGCACCCAGCACCCTGTGTACTGAGCACTGAGTACACAGCACCCCGAGCACTGAGCACCCAGCACCCTGAGCACTGAGCACCCTGAGTACTGAGCACCCAGCACCCTGAGCACTGAGCACCCAGCACCCCGAGCACTGAGAACCCAGCACCCAGAGCACTGAGCACTGAGCACCCTGAGTACTGAGCACTGAGCACCCTGAGCACTGAGCACCGAGCACCCTGAGTACTGAGCACTGAGCACCCTGAGCACTGAGCACCCTGCACCCTGAGTACTGAGCACTGAGCACCATGAGTACTGAGCACCCAGCACTCTGAGCACTGAGCACCCAGCACCCTGAGCACTGAGACACCCAGCACCCCGAGCACTGAGCACCCAGCACCCCGAGCACTGAGCACCCTGCACCCTGAGCACTGAGCCTGAGCACCCTGAGTACTGAGCACTGAGCACCCTGAGTACTGAGCACTGAGCACCCTGAGTACTGAGCACCCAGCACCCCGAGCACTGAGCACCGAGCACCCTGAGCACTGAGCACCCAGCACCCTGAGTACTAAGCAGCCAGCACCCTGAGTACTGAGCACCCAGCACCCTGAGTACTGAGCACCCAGCGTACTGAGCACCGAGCACCCCGAGCACTGAGCACCCAGCACCCTGAGTACTGAGCACCCAGCACCCTGAGCACTGAGCACGCAGCACCCTGAGTACTGAGCACCGAGCACCCTGAGTACTGAGCACCCAGCACCCTGAGTACTGAGCACCCAGCACCCTGAGTACTGAGCACCCAGCGTACTGAGCACCGAGCACCCAGCACCCTGAGTACTGAGCACCCAGCACCCTGAGCACTGAGCACCCAGCACCCTGAGTACTGAGCACTGAGCACCCCGAGTACTGAGCACCGAGCACACCGAGCACTGAGCACCCAGCACCCCGAGCACCGAGCACCCTGTGTACTGAGCACCCAGCACCCTGAGCACTGATCACCCAGCACCCTGAGCACTGAGCACCCAGCACCCTGAGCACTGAGCACCCAGCACCCCGAGCACTGAGCACCCAGCACCCCGAGCACTGAGCACCCAGCACCCTGAGTACTGAGCACCCAGCACCCTGAGTACTGAGCACCCAGCACCCTGAGCACTGAGCACCCAGCACCCTGAGTACTAAGCACCCAACACCCCAAGCACTGAGCACCCTGAGTACTGAGCACCCAGCACCACAAGCACTGAGCACCCTGAATACTGAGCACCCAGCACCCTGAGTAATGAGCACCCAGCACCTCGAGCACTGAGCACCCAGCACCCTGAGCACTGAGCACCGAGCACCCTGAGCACTGAGCACCCAGCACCCTGAGGACAGAGCACCCAGCACCCCGAGCACTGAGCACACAGCACCCTGAGCACTGAGCACCCTGAGTACTGAGCACTGAGCACCCTGAGTACTGAGCACCCAGCACCCTGAGTACTGAGCACACAGCACCCCGAGCACTGAGTACCCAGCACCCTGAGCACTGAGTACCCAGCACCCTGAGCACTGAGCACCCAGCACATTGAGCAATGAGCACCCAGCACCCTGAGCACTGAGCACCCAGCACCCTGAGTACTGAGCACTGAGCACCCAGCACCCCGAGCACTGAGCACACAGCACCCTGAGTACTGAGCAATGAGCACCCAGCACCCCGAGCACTGAGCAACGAGCACCCCAAGCACTGAGCACCCAGCACCCCGAGCACTGTGCACCCAGCACCCTGAGCACTGAGCACCCAGCACCCTGAGCACTGAGCACCCAGCACCCCGAGCCTGAGCACCCAGCACCCCGAGCACTGAGCACTCAGCACCCCGAGCACTGAGCACCCAGCACCCCGAGCACTGAGCACCCAGCACCCCGAGCACTGAGCACCCAGCACCCTGAGTACTGAGCACTGAGCGCCCAGCACCCCGAGCACTGAGCACCGAGCACCCCGAGCACTGAGCACCCAGCACCCCGAGCACTGAGCACCCATCACCCCGAGCACTGAGCACCCAGCACCCCGAGCACTGAGCACCCAGCACCCTGTGTACTGAGCACTGAGTACACAGCACCCCGAGCACTGAGCACCCAGCACCCTGAGCACTGAGCACCCTGAGTACTGAGCACCCAGCACCCTGAGCACTGAGCACCCAGCACCCCGAGCACTGAGCACCCAGCACCCAGAGCACTGAGCACTGAGCACCCTGAGTACTGAGCACTGAGCACCCTGAGCACTGAGCACCGAGCACCCTGAGTACTGAGCACTGAGCACCCTGAGCACTGAGCACCCTGCACCCTGAGTACTGAGCACTGAGCACCATGAGTACTGAGCACCCAGCACTCTGAGCACTGAGCACCCAGCACCCTGAGCACTGAGACACCCAGCACCCCGAGCACTGAGCACCCAGCACCCCGAGCACTGAGCACCCTGCACCCTGAGCACTGAGCCTGAGCACCCTGAGTACTGAGCACTGAGCACCCTGAGTACTGAGCACTGAGCACCCTGAGTACTGAGCACCCAGCACCCCGAGCACTGAGCACCGAGCACCCTGAGCACTGAGCACCCAGCACCCTGAGTACTAAGCACCCAGCACCCTGAGTACTGAGCACCCAGCACCCTGAGTACTGAGCACCCAGCGTACTGAGCACCGAGCACCCCGAGCACTGAGCACCCAGCACCCTGAGTACTGAGCACCCAGCACCCTGAGCACTGAGCACCCAGCACCCTGAGTACTGAGCACCGAGCACCCTGAGTACTGAGCACCCAGCACCCTGAGTACTGAGCACCCAGCACCCTGAGTACTGAGCACCCAGCGTACTGAGCACCGAGCACCCAGCACCCTGAGTACTGAGCACCCAGCACCCTGAGCACTGAGCACCCAGCACCCTGAGTACTGAGCACTGAGCACCCCGAGTAATGAGCACCGAGCACACCGAGCACTGAGCACCCAGCACCCTGAGCACCGAGCACCCTGTGTACTGAGCACCCAGCACCCTGAGCACTGAGCACCCTGCACCCTGAGCACTGAGCACCCAGCACCCTGAGTACTGAGCACCGAGCACCCCGAGCACTGAGCACCCAGCACCCTGAGCACTGAGCAACCTTAGTACTGAGCACTGAGCACCCTGAGTACTGAGCACTGAGCACCCTGAGTACTGAGCACCCAGCACCCTGTGTACTGAGCACCCAGCTCCCTGAGCAATGATCACCCTGAGTACTGAGCACCCAGCACCTTGAGCACTGAGCACCGAGCACACTGAGCACTGAGCAACCAGCACCCCAAGCACTGAGCACCCAGCACCCTGAGTACTAAGCACCGAGCACCCTGAGTACTGAGCACTGAGCACCCCGAGTACTGAGCACCGAGCACCCCGAGCACTGAGCACCCACAACCCCGAGCACCGAGCACCCTGAGAACTGAGCACCCAGCACCCTGAGCACTGAACACACAGCACCCTGAGTACAGAAAACCCCTAGCACTGAGAACCCAGCACCCTGAGTACTGAGCACCGAGCACACTGAGCACTGAGCACCCAGCACCCCGAGCACTGAGCACCCAGCACCCTGAGTACTGAGCACGAGCACCCTGAGTACTGAGCACCCAGCACCCCGAGCACTGAGTACCCAGCACCCTGAGCACTGAGCACCCAGCACACTGAGCACTGAGCACCAAGCACCCTGAGCACTGAGCACCCAGCACCCCGAGCACTGAGCACCCAGCACCCTGAGTACTGAGCACTGAGCACCCAGCACCCCGAGCACTGAGCACCCAGCACCCCGAGCACTAAGCACACAGCACCCAGAGCACTGAGGACCCAGCACCCTGAGCACTGAGCACCCAGCACCCTGAGTACTGAGCACCGAGCACCCTGAGTACTGAGCACCCAGCACCCTGAGCACTGATCACCCAGCACCCTGAGTACTGAGCACCAAGTACCCTGAGTACTGAGCACCCAGCACCCCGAGCACTGAGCAAACAGCACCCTGAGTACTGAGCACTGAGAACACAGCACCCCGAGCAATGAGCACCCAGCACCCTGTGTACTGAGCACTGAGTACCCAGTACCCCGAGCACTGAGACCCAGCACCCTAAGCACTGAGCACCCAGCACCCCGAGTACTGAGCACCCAGCACCCCGAGCACTGAGCACCCAGCACCCCGAGCACTGAGCACCCAGCACCCCGAGCAATGAGCACCCAGCACCCTGAGTACTGAGCACCCAGCACCCCGAGTACTGAGCACCCAGCAACCTGAGAACTGAGCAGCCAGCACCCCGAGCACTGAGCACCCAGCACACTGAGCACTGAGCACCCAGCACCCTGAGTACTGAGCACTGAGCACCCTGAGTACTGAGCACCCAGCACCCCGAGCACTGAGCACCGAGCTCCCCGAGCACTGAGCACCCAGCGCCCCGAGCACTGAGCACCCAGCACCCCGAGCACTGATCACCCAGCACCCTGAGCACTGAGCACCCACCACCCTGAGCACTGAGCACCCAGCACCCCAAGCACTGAGCACCCAACACCTCGAGCACTGAGCACCCAGCACCCTGAGTACTGAGCACCCAGCACCCTGAGAACTGAGCACCCAGCACCCTGAGCACTGAGCACCCAGCACCCTGAGTACTAAGCACCCAACACCCCAAGCACTGAGCACCCTGAGTACTGAGCACCCAGCACCACAAGCACTGAGCACCCTGAATACTGAGCACCCAGCACCCTGAGTAATGAGCGCCCAGCACCCCGAGCACTGAGCACCCAGCACCCTGAGCACTGAGCACCGAGCACCCTGAGCACTGAGCACCCAGCACCCTGAGGACTGAGCACCCAGCACCCTGAGCACTGAGCACACAGCACCCTGAGCACTGAGCACACTGAGTACTGAGCACTGAGCACCCTGAGTACTGAGCACCCAGCACCCCGAGTACTGAGCACCCAGCACCCCGAGCACTGAGTACCCAGCACCCTGAGCACTGAGTACCCAGCACCCTGAGCACTGAGCACCCAGCACATTGAGCAATGAGCACCCAGCACCCTGAGCACTGAGCACCCAGCACCCTGAGTACTGAGCACTGAGCACCCAGCACCCCGAGCACTGAGCACCCAGCACCCTGAGTACTGAGCACTGAGCACCCAGCACCCCGAGCACTGAGCAACGAGCACCCCAAGCACTGAGCACCCAGCACCCCGAGCACTGTGCACCCAGCACCCTGAGCACTGAGCACCCAGCACCCTGAGCACTGAGCACCCAGCACCCCGAGCACTGAGCACCCAGCACCCCGAGCACTGAGCACTCAGCACCCCGAGCACTGAGCACCCAGCACCCCGAGCACTGAGCACCCAGCACCCTGAGTACTGTGCACCCAGCACCCCGAGTACTGAGCACCCAGCACCCTGAGTACTGAGCACCCAGCACCCGGAGCACTAAGCACCCAGCACCCCGAGCACTGAGGACCCAGCACCCTGAGCACTGAGCACCCAGCACCCTGAGTACTGAGCACCGACCACTCTGAGTACTGAGCACCCAGCACCCTGAGTACTGAGCACCCAGCACACTGAGTACTGAGCACCCAGCACCCTGAGCACTGATCACCCAGCACCCTGAGTACTGAGCACCAAGTACCCTGAGTACTGAGCACCCAGCACCCCGAGCACTGAGCACCCAGCACCCTGTGTACTGAGCACTGAGTACCCAGTACCCCGAGCACTGAGACCCAGCACCCTGAGAACTGAGCACCCAGCACCCCGAGTACTGAGCACCGAGCACCCCAAGCACTGAGCACCCAGCACCCCGAGCACTGAGCACCCAGCACCCCGAGCAATGAGCACCCAGAACCCTGAGTACTGAGCACCCAGCACCCCGAGTACTGAGCACCCAGCAACCTGAGAACCGAGCAGCCAGCACCCCGAGCACTGATCACCCAGCACACTGAGCACTGAGCACCCAGCACCCTGAGTATTGAGCACTGAGCACCCTGAGTACTGAGCACCCAGCACCCCGAGCACTGAGCACCGAGCACCCCGAGCACTGAGCACCAAGCGCCCCAAGCACTGAGCACCCAGCACCCCGAGCACTGATCACACAGCACGTGAGCACTGAGCACCCAGCACCCTGAGCACTGAGCACCCAGCACCCCGAGCACTGAGCACCCAGCACCCTGAGCACTGAGCACCCAGCACCCTGAGTACTGAGCACCCAGCACCCTGAGTACTGAGCACCCAGCACCCTGAGCACTGAGCACCCAGCACCCTGAGTACTAAGTACCCAACACCCCAAGCATTGAGCACCCTGAGTACTGAGCATCCAGCACCACATGCACTGAGAACCCTGAATACTGAGCACCCAGCACCCTGAGTAATGAGCACCCAGCACCCCGAGCACTGAGCACCCAGCACCCTGAGCACTGAGCACCGAGCACCCTGAGCACTGAGCACCCAGCACCCTGAGGACTGAGCACCCAGCACCCCGAGCACTGAGCACACAGCACCCTGAGCACTGAGCACCCTGAGTACTGAGCACTGAGCACCCTGAGTACTGAGCACCCAGCACCCTGAGTACTGAGCACCCAGCACCCCGAGCACTGAGTACCCAGCACCCCGAGCACTGAGTACCCAGCACCCTGAGCACTGAGCACCCAGCACCCTGAGCTCTGAGCACCCAGCACCCCGAGCACTGAGCACCCAGCACCCCGAGCACTGAGCACCCAGCACCCCGAGCACTGAGCACGAAGCACCCCGAGCACTGAGCACCCAGCACCCTGAGTACTGAGCACCCAACACCCCAAGCACTGAGCACCCTGAATACTGAGCACCCAGCACCCCAAGCACTGAGCACCCTGAGTACTGAGCACCCAGCCCCCTGAGTAATGAGCACCCAGCACCCCGAGCACTGAACACCCAGCACCCTGAGTACTGAGCACCGAGCACCCTGAGTACTGAGCAGCCAGCACCCTGAGTACTGAGCACCCAGCGTACTGAGCAACGAGCACCCAGCACCCTGTGTACTGAGCACCCAGCACCCTGAGCACTGAGCACCCAGCACCCTGAGTACTGAGCACCGAGCACCCCGAGTACTGAGCACCCAGCACCCTGAGTACTGAGCACCCAGCACCCTGAGCACTGAGCACCCAGCACCCTGAGTACTGAGCACCGAGCACCCCAAGCACTGAGCACCCTGAGTACTGAGCACCCAGCCCCCTGAGTAATGAGCACCCAGCACCCCGAGCACTGAGCACCCAGCACCCTGAGTACTGAGCACCGAGCACCCTGAGTACTGAGCACCCAGCACCCTGAGTACTGAGCACCGAGCACCCTGATTACTGAGCAGCCAGCACCCTGAGTACTGAGCACCCAGCGTACTGAGCACCGAGCACCCAGCACCCTGAGTACTGAGCACCCAGCACCCTGAGCACTGAGCACCCAGCACCCTGAGTACTGAGCACCGAGCACCCCGAGTACTGAGCACCCAGCACCCTGAGTACTGAGCACCCAGCACCCTGAGCACTGAGCACCCAGCACCCTGAGTACTGAGCACCGAGCACCCCAAGCACTGAGCACCCTGAGTACTGAGCACCCAGCCCCCTGAGTAATGAGCACCCAGCACCCCGAGCACTGAGCACCCAGCACCCTGAGTACTGAGCACCGAGCACCCTGAGTACTGAGCACCGAGCACCCTGAGTACTGAGCAGCCAGCACCCTGAGTACTGAGCACCCAGCGTACTGAGCACCGAGCACCCAGCACCCTAAGTACTGAGCACCCAGCACCCTGAGCACTGAGCACCCAGCACCCTGAGGACTGAGCACCCAGCACCCTGAGCACTGAGCACACAGCACCCTGAGCACTGAGCACACTGAGTACTGAGCACTGAGCACCCTGAGTACTGAGCACCCAGCACCCCGAGTACTGAGCACCCAGCACCCCGAGCACTGAGTACCCAGCACCCTGAGCACTGAGTACCCAGCACCCTGAGCACTGAGCACCCAGCACATTGAGCAATGAGCACCCAGCACCCTGAGCACTGAGCACCCAGCACCCTGAGTACTGAGCACTGAGCACCCAGCACCCCGAGCACTGAGCACCCAGCACCCTGAGTACTGAGCACTGAGCACCCAGCACCCCGAGCACTGAGCAACGAGCACCCCAAGCACTGAGCACCCAGCACCCCGAGCACTGTGCACCCAGCACCCTGAGCACTGAGCACCCAGCACCCTGAGCACTGAGCACCCAGCACCCCGAGCACTGAGCACCCAGCACCCCGAGCACTGAGCACTCAGCACCCCGAGCACTGAGCACCCAGCACCCCGAGCACTGAGCACCCAGCACCCTGAGTACTGTGCACCCAGCACCCCGAGTACTGAGCACCCAGCACCCTGAGTACTGAGCACCCAGCACCCGGAGCACTAAGCACCCAGCACCCCGAGCACTGAGGACCCAGCACCCTGAGCACTGAGCACCCAGCACCCTGAGTACTGAGCACCGACCACTCTGAGTACTGAGCACCCAGCACCCTGAGTACTGAGCACCCAGCACACTGAGTACTGAGCACCCAGCACCCTGAGCACTGATCACCCAGCACCCTGAGTACTGAGCACCAAGTACCCTGAGTACTGAGCACCCAGCACCCCGAGCACTGAGCACCCAGCACCCTGTGTACTGAGCACTGAGTACCCAGTACCCCGAGCACTGAGACCCAGCACCCTGAGAACTGAGCACCCAGCACCCCGAGTACTGAGCACCGAGCACCCCAAGCACTGAGCACCCAGCACCCCGAGCACTGAGCACCCAGCACCCCGAGCAATGAGCACCCAGAACCCTGAGTACTGAGCACCCAGCACCCCGAGTACTGAGCACCCAGCAACCTGAGAACCGAGCAGCCAGCACCCCGAGCACTGATCACCCAGCACACTGAGCACTGAGCACCCAGCACCCTGAGTATTGAGCACTGAGCACCCTGAGTACTGAGCACCCAGCACCCCGAGCACTGAGCACCGAGCACCCCGAGCACTGAGCACCAAGCGCCCCAAGCACTGAGCACCCAGCACCCCGAGCACTGATCACACAGCACGTGAGCACTGAGCACCCAGCACCCTGAGCACTGAGCACCCAGCACCCCGAGCACTGAGCACCCAGCACCCTGAGCACTGAGCACCCAGCACCCTGAGTACTGAGCACCCAGCACCCTGAGTACTGAGCACCCAGCACCCTGAGCACTGAGCACCCAGCACCCTGAGTACTAAGTACCCAACACCCCAAGCATTGAGCACCCTGAGTACTGAGCATCCAGCACCACATGCACTGAGAACCCTGAATACTGAGCACCCAGCACCCTGAGTAATGAGCACCCAGCACCCCGAGCACTGAGCACCCAGCACCCTGAGCACTGAGCACCGAGCACCCTGAGCACTGAGCACCCAGCACCCTGAGGACTGAGCACCCAGCACCCCGAGCACTGAGCACACAGCACCCTGAGCACTGAGCACCCTGAGTACTGAGCACTGAGCACCCTGAGTACTGAGCACCCAGCACCCTGAGTACTGAGCACCCAGCACCCCGAGCACTGAGTACCCAGCACCCCGAGCACTGAGTACCCAGCACCCTGAGCACTGAGCACCCAGCACCCTGAGCTCTGAGCACCCAGCACCCCGAGCACTGAGCACCCAGCACCCCGAGCACTGAGCACCCAGCACCCCGAGCACTGAGCACGAAGCACCCCGAGCACTGAGCACCCAGCACCCTGAGTACTGAGCACCCAACACCCCAAGCACTGAGCACCCTGAATACTGAGCACCCAGCACCCCAAGCACTGAGCACCCTGAGTACTGAGCACCCAGCCCCCTGAGTAATGAGCACCCAGCACCCCGAGCACTGAACACCCAGCACCCTGAGTACTGAGCACCGAGCACCCTGAGTACTGAGCAGCCAGCACCCTGAGTACTGAGCACCCAGCGTACTGAGCAACGAGCACCCAGCACCCTGTGTACTGAGCACCCAGCACCCTGAGCACTGAGCACCCAGCACCCTGAGTACTGAGCACCGAGCACCCCGAGTACTGAGCACCCAGCACCCTGAGTACTGAGCACCCAGCACCCTGAGCACTGAGCACCCAGCACCCTGAGTACTGAGCACCGAGCACCCCAAGCACTGAGCACCCTGAGTACTGAGCACCCAGCCCCCTGAGTAATGAGCACCCAGCACCCCGAGCACTGAGCACCCAGCACCCTGAGTACTGAGCACCGAGCACCCTGAGTACTGAGCACCCAGCACCCTGAGTACTGAGCACCGAGCACCCTGATTACTGAGCAGCCAGCACCCTGAGTACTGAGCACCCAGCGTACTGAGCACCGAGCACCCAGCACCCTGAGTACTGAGCACCCAGCACCCTGAGCACTGAGCACCCAGCACCCTGAGTACTGAGCACCGAGCACCCCGAGTACTGAGCACCCAGCACCCTGAGTACTGAGCACCCAGCACCCTGAGCACTGAGCACCCAGCACCCTGAGTACTGAGCACCGAGCACCCCAAGCACTGAGCACCCTGAGTACTGAGCACCCAGCCCCCTGAGTAATGAGCACCCAGCACCCCGAGCACTGAGCACCCAGCACCCTGAGTACTGAGCACCGAGCACCCTGAGTACTGAGCACCGAGCACCCTGAGTACTGAGCAGCCAGCACCCTGAGTACTGAGCACCCAGCGTACTGAGCACCGAGCACCCAGCACCCTAAGTACTGAGCACCCAGCACCCTGAGCACTGAGCACCCAGCACCCTGAGTACTGAGCACCGAGCACCCCGAGTACTGAGCACCCAGCACCCCGAGCACTGAGCACCCAGCACCCTGAGCACTGAGCACCCAGCACCCCGAGCACTGAGCACCCAGCACCCTGAGCACTGAGCACTAAGCACCCTGAGCACTGAGCACCCAGCACCTCGAGCACCGAGCACCCTGAGTACTAAGCACCGAGCACCCTGAGCACTGAGCACCCAGCACCCTGAGCACTGAGCACCCAGCACCCTGAGTACTGAGCACCCAGGACCCCGAGCACTGAGCACCCAGCACCCTGAGTACTGAGCACCCAGCACCCTGAGCACTGAGCACCGAGCACCCTGAGCACTGAGCACACAGCACCCTGAGGACTGAGCACCCAGCGCCCCGAGCACTGAGCACAGAGCACCCTGAGCACTGAGCACCCTGAGTACTGATCACTGAGCACCCTGAGTACTGAGCACTGAGCACCCTGAGTCCTGAGCACCCAGCACCCTGAGTACTGAGCACCCAGCACCCCGAGCACTGAGTACCCAGCACCCTGAGCACTGAGCACCCAGCACCCGAGCACTGAGCACCCAGCACCCTGAGTACTGAGCACTGAGCACCCAGCACCCCGAGCACTGAGCACCCAGCACCCTGAGTACTGAGCACTGAGCACCCAGCACCCCGAGCACTGAGCACCCAGCACCCTGAGTACTGAGCACCCAGCACCCGAGTACTGAGCACCCAGCACCCTGAGTACTGAGCACCCAGCTCCCTGAGTACTGAGCACCCAGCACCCCGAGTACTGAGCACCCAGCACCCTGAGTACTGAGCACCCAGCACCCCGAGCACTAAGCACCCAGCACCCTGAGCACTGAGGACCCAGCACCCTGAGAACTGAGCACCCAGCAACCTGAGTACTGAGCACCGAGCACCCTGAGTACTGAGCACACAGCACCCTGAGTACTGAGCACCCAGCACACTGAGTACTGAGCACAAAGCTCCCTGAGCACTGATCACCCAGCACCCTGAGTACTGAGCACCGAGTACCCTGAGTACTGAGCACCCAGCACCCTGAGCACTGAGCACCCAGCACCCTGAGTACTGAGCACTGAGCACCCAGCACCCCGAGCACTGAGCACCCAGCACCCTGTGTACTGAGCACTGAGTACCCAGTACCCCAAGCACTGAGACCCAGCACCCTGAGCACTGAGCACCCAGCACCCCGAGTACTGAGCACCCAGCACCCCGAGCACTGAGCACCCAGCACCCCGAGCACTGAGCACCCAGCACCCTGAGCACTGAGCACCCAGCACCCCGAGCAATGAGCACCCAGCACCCTGAGTACTGAGCACCCAGCACCCCGAGTACTGAGCACCCAGCAACCTGAGCACCGAGCAGCCAGCACCCCGAGCACTGAGCACCCAGCACCGTGAGCACTGAGCACCCAGCACCCTGAGTACTGAGCACTGAGCACCCCGAGTACTGAGCACCCAGCACCCCGAGCACTGAGCACCGAGCACCCCGAGCACTGAGCACCCAGCACCCTGAGTACTGAGCACCGAGTACCCTGAGTACTGAGCACCCAGCACCCTGAGCACTGAGCACCCAGCACCCCGAGCACTGATCACCCAGCACCCTGAGTACTGAGCACCGAGTACCCTGAGTACTGAGCACCCAGCACCCTGAGCACTGAGCACCCAGCACCCTGAGTACTGAGCACTGAGCACCCAGCACCCCGAGCACTGAGCACCCAGCAACCTGAGCACTGAGCATCCAGCACCCCGAGCACTGAGCACCCAGCACCCTGAGTACTGAGCACTGAGCACCCAGCACCCCGAGCACTGAGCACCGAGCACCCCGAGCACTGAGCACCCAGCGCCCCGAGCACTGAGCACCCAGCACCCCGAGCACTGATCACCCAGCACCCTGAGCACTGAGCACCCAGCACCCTGAGCACTGAGCACCCAGCACCCCAAGCACTGAGCACCCAACACCTCGAGCACTGAGCACCCAGCACCCTGAGTACTGAGCACCCAGCACCCTGAGAACTGAGCACCCAGCACCCTGAGCACTGAGCACCCAGCACCCTGAGTACTAAGCACCCAACACCCCAAGCACTGAGCACCCTGAGTACTGAGCACCCAGCACCACAAGCACTGAGCACCCTGAATACTGAGCACCCAGCACCCTGAGTAATGAGCGCCCAGCACCCCGAGCACTGAGCACCCAGCACCCTGAGCACTGAGCACCGAGCACCCTGAGCACTGAGCACCCAGCACCCTGAGGACTGAGCACCCAGCACCCTGAGCACTGAGCACACAGCACCCTGAGCACTGAGCACCCTGAGTACTGAGCACTGAGCACCCTGAGTACTGAGCACCCAGCACCCCGAGTACTGAGCACCCAGCACCCCGAGCACTGAGTACCCAGCACCCTGAGCACTGAGTACCCAGCACCCTGAGCACTGAGCACCCAGCACATTGAGCAATGAGCACCCAGCACCCTGAGCACTGAGCACCCAGCACCCTGAGTACTGAGGACTGAGCACCCAGCACCCCGAGCACTGAGCACCCAGCACCCTGAGTACTGAGCACTGAGCACCCAGCACCCCGAGCACTGAGCAACGAGCACCCCAAGCACTGAGCACCCAGCACCCCGAGCACTGTGCACCCAGCACCCTGAGCACTGAGCACCCAGCACCCTGAGCACTGAGCACCCAGCACCCCGAGCACTGAGCACCCAGCACCCCGAGCACTGAGCACTCAGCACCCCGAGCACTGAGCACCCAGCACCCCGAGCACTGAGCACCCAGCACCCTGAGTACTGTGCACCCAGCACCCCGAGTACTGAGCACCCAGCACCCTGAGTACTGAGCACCCAGCACCCGGAGCACTAAGCACCCAGCACCCCGAGCACTGAGGACCCAGCACCCTGAGCACTGAGCACCCAGCACCCTGAGTACTGAGCACCGACCACTCTGAGTACTGAGCACCCAGCACCCTGAGTACTGAGCACCCAGCACACTGAGTACTGAGCACCCAGCACCCTGAGCACTGATCACCCAGCACCCTGAGTACTGAGCACCAAGTACCCTGAGTACTGAGCACCCAGCACCCCGAGCACTGAGCACCCAGCACCCTGAGTACTGAGCACTGAGCACCCAGCACCCCGAGCACTGAGCACCCAGCACCCTGTGTACTGAGCACTGAGTACCCAGTACCCCGAGCACTGAGACCCAGCACCCTGAGAACTGAGCACCCAGCACCCCGAGTACTGAGCACCGAGCACCCCAAGCACTGAGCACCCAGCACCCCGAGCACTGAGCACCCAGCACCCCGAGCAATGAGCACCCAGAACCCTGAGTACTGAGCACCCAGCACCCCGAGTACTGAGCACCCAGCAACCTGAGAACCGAGCAGCCAGCACCCCGAGCACTGATCACCCAGCACACTGAGCACTGAGCACCCAGCACCCTGAGTATTGAGCACTGAGCACCCTGAGTACTGAGCACCCAGCACCCCGAGCACTGAGCACCGAGCACCCCGAGCACTGAGCACCCAGCGCCCCGAGCACTGAGCACCCAGCACCCCGAGCACTGATCACACAGCACGTGAGCACTGAGCACCCAGCACCCTGAGCACTGAGCACCCAGCACCCCGAGCACTGAGCACCCAGCACCCTGAGCACTGAGCACCCAGCACCCTGAGTACTGAGCACCCAGCACCCTGAGTACTGAGCACCCAGCACCCTGAGCACTGAGCACCCAGCACCCTGAGTACTAAGTACCCAACACCCCAAGCATTGAGCACCCTGAGTACTGAGCATCCAGCACCACATGCACTGAGCACCCTGAATACTGAGCACCCAGAACCCTGAGTAATGAGCACCCAGCACCCCGAGCACTGAGCACCCAGCACCCTGAGCACTGAGCACCGAGCACCCTGAGCACTGAGCACCCAGCACCCTGAGGACTGAGCACCCAGCACCCCGAGCACTGAGCACACAGCACCCTGAGCACTGAGCACCCTGAGTACTGAGCACTGAGCACCCTGAGTACTGAGCACCCAGCACCCTGAGTACTGAGCACCCAGCACCCCGAGCACTGAGTACCCAGCACCCCGAGCACTGAGTACCCAGCACCCTGAGCACTGAGCACCCAGCACCCTGAGCTCTGAGCACCCAGCACCCCGAGCACTGAGCACCCAGCACCCCGAGCACTGAGCACCCAGCACCCCGAGCACTGAGCACGAAGCACCCCGAGCACTGAGCACCCAGCACCCTGAGTACTGAGCACCCAACACCCCAAGCACTGAGCACCCTGAATACTGAGCACCCAGCACCCCAAGCACTGAGCACCCTGAGTACTGAGCACCCAGCCCCCTGAGTAATGAGCACCCAGCACCCCGAGCACTGAACACCCAGCACCCTGAGTACTGAGCACCGAGCACCCTGAGTACTGAGCAGCCAGCACCCTGAGTACTGAGCACCCAGCGTACTGAGCAACGAGCACCCAGCACCCTGTGTACTGAGCACCCAGCACCCTGAGCACTGAGCACCCAGCACCCTGAGTACTGAGCACCGAGCACCCCGAGTACTGAGCACCCAGCACCCTGAGTACTGAGCACCCAGCACCCTGAGCACTGAGCACCCAGCACCCTGAGTACTGAGCACCGAGCACCCCAAGCACTGAGCACCCTGAGTACTGAGCACCCAGCCCCCTGAGTAATGAGCACCCAGCACCCCGAGCACTGAGCACCCAGCACCCTGAGTACTGAGCACCGAGCACCCTGAGTACTGAGCACCCAGCACCCTGAGTACTGAGCACCGAGCACCCTGATTACTGAGCAGCCAGCACCCTGAGTACTGAGCACCCAGCGTACTGAGCACCGAGCACCCAGCACCCTGAGTACTGAGCACCCAGCACCCTGAGCACTGAGCACCCAGCACCCTGAGTACTGAGCACCGAGCACCCCGAGTACTGAGCACCCAGCACCCTGAGTACTGAGCACCCAGCACCCTGAGCACTGAGCACCCAGCACCCTGAGTACTGAGCACCGAGCACCCCAAGCACTGAGCACCCTGAGTACTGAGCACCCAGCCCCCTGAGTAATGAGCACCCAGCACCCCGAGCACTGAGCACCCAGCACCCTGAGTACTGAGCACCGAGCACCGTGAGTACTGAGCACCGAGCACCCTGAGTACTGAGCAGCCAGCACCCTGAGTACTGAGCACCCAGCGTACTGAGCACCGAGCACCCAGCACCCTAAGTACTGAGCACCCAGCACCCTGAGCACTGAGCACCCAGCACCCTGAGTACTGAGCACCGAGCACCCCGAGTACTGAGCACCCAGCACCCCGAGCACTGAGCACCCAGCACCCTGAGCACTGAGCACCCAGCACCCCGAGCACTGAGCACCCAGCACCCCGAGCACTGAGCACTAAGCACCCTGAGCACTGAGCACCCAGCACCTCGAGCACCGAGCACCCTGAGTACTAAGCACCGAGCACCCTGAGCACTGAGCACCCAGCACCCTGAGCACTGAGCACCCAGCACCCTGAGTACTGAGCACCCAGGACCCCGAGCACTGAGCACCCAGCACCCTGAGTACTGAGCACCCAGCACCCTGAGCACTGAGCACCGAGCACCCTGAGCACTGAGCACACAGCACCCTGAGGACTGAGCACCCAGCGCCCCGAGCACTGAGCACAGAGCACCCTGAGCACTGAGCACCCTGAGTACTGATCACTGAGCACCCTGAGTACTGAGCACTGAGCACCCTGAGTCCTGAGCACCCAGCACCCTGAGTACTGAGCACCCAGCACCCCGAGCACTGAGTACCCAGCACCCTGAGCACTGAGCACCCAGCACCCTGAGCACTGAGCACCCAGCACCCTGAGTACTGAGCACTGAGCACCCAGCACCCCGAGCACTGAGCACCCAGCACCCTGAGTACTGAGCACTGAGCACCCAGCACCCCGAGCACTGAGCACCCAGCACCCTGAGTACTGAGCACCCAGCACCCGAGTACTGAGCACCCAGCACCCTGAGTACTGAGCACCCAGCTCCCTGAGTACTGAGCACCCAGCACCCCGAGTACTGAGCACCCAGCACCCTGAGTACTGAGCACCCAGCACCCCGAGCACTAAGCACCCAGCACCCTGAGCACTGAGGACCCAGCACCCTGAGAACTGAGCACCCAGCAACCTGAGTACTGAGCACCGAGCACCCTGAGTACTGAGCACACAGCACCCTGAGTACTGAGCACCCAGCACACTGAGTACTGAGCACAAAGCTCCCTGAGCACTGATCACCCAGCACCCTGAGTACTGAGCACCGAGTACCCTGAGTACTGAGCACCCAGCACCCTGAGCACTGAGCACCCAGCACCCTGAGTACTGAGCACTGAGCACCCAGCACCCCGAGCACTGAGCACCCAGCACCCTGTGTACTGAGCACTGAGTACCCAGTACCCCAAGCACTGAGACCCAGCACCCTGAGCACTGAGCACCCAGCACCCCGAGTACTGAGCACCCAGCACCCCGAGCACTGAGCACCCAGCACCCCGAGCACTGAGCACCCAGCACCCCGAGCAATGAGCACCCAGCACCCTGAGTACTGAGCACCCAGCACCCCGAGTACTGAGCACGCAGCAACCTGAGCACCGAGCAGCCAGCACCCCGAGCACTGAGCACCCAGCACCGTGAGCACTGAGCACCCAGCACCCTGAGTACTGAGCACTGAGCACCCCGAGTACTGAGCACCCAGCACCCCGAGCACTGAGCACCGAGCACCCCGAGCACTGAGCACCCAGCACCCCGAGCACTGAGCACCCAGCACCCTGAGCACTGAGCACCCAGCACCTCGAGCACCGAGCACCCTGAGTACTAAGCACCGAGCACCCTGAGCGCTGAGCACCCAGCACCCTGAGCACTGAGCACCCAGCACCCTGAGTACTGAGCACCCAGCACCCCGAGCACTGAGCACCCAGCACCCTGAGTACTGAGCACCCAGCACCCTGAGCACTGAGCACCGAGCACCCTGAGCACTGAGCACACAGCACCCTGAGGACTGAGCACCCAGCGCCCCGAGCACTGAGCACAGAGCACCCTGAGCACTGAGCACCCTGAGTACTGATCACTGAGCACCCTGAGTACTGAGCACTGAGCACCCTGAGTCCTGAGCACCCAGCCCCCTGAGTACTGAGCACCCAGCACCCCGAGCACTGAGTACCCAGCACCCTGAGCACTGAGCACCCAGCACCCTGAGCACTGAGCACCCAGCACCCTGAGTACTGAGCACTGAGCACCCAGCACCCCGAGCACTGAGCACCCAGCACCCTGAGTACTGAGCACTGAGCACCCAGCACCCCGAGCACTGAGCACCCAGCACCCTGAGTACTGAGCACCCAGCACCCGAGTACTGAGCACCCAGCACCCTGAGTACTGAGCACCCAGCTCCCTGAGTACTGAGCACCCAGCACCCCGAGTACTGAGCACCCAGCACCCTGAGTACTGAGCACCCAGCACCCCGAGCACTAAGCACCCAGCACCCTGAGCACTGAGGACCCAGCACCCTGAGCACTGAGCACCCAGCACCCTGAGTACTGAGCACCGAGCACCCTGAGTACTGAGCACCCAGCACCCTGAGTACTGAGCACCCAGCACACTGAGTACTGAGCACAAAGCTCCCTGAGCACTGATCACCCAGCACCCTGAGTACTGAGCACCGAGTACCCTGAGTACTGAGCACCCAGCACCCTGACCACTGAGCACCCAGCACCCTGAGTACTGAGCACTGAGCACCCAGCACCCCGAGCACTGAGCACCCAGCACCCTGTGTACTGAGCACTGTGTACCCAGTACCCCAAGCACTGAGACCCAGCACCCTGTGTACTGAGCACTGTGTACCCAGTACCCCAAGCACTGAGCACCCAGCAACCTGAGTACTGAGCACTCAGCAACCTGAGTACTGAGCACCGAGCACCCCGAGCACTGAGCACCCAGCACCCTGAGCACTGAGCTCCCTGAGGACTGAGCACCCAGCACCCTGAGTACTGAGCACCCAGCACCCCGAGCACTGAGCACCCAGCACCCTGAGTACTGAGCACCCTGAGTGCTTAGCACCAAGCACCCTGAGTACGGAGCACCCAGCACCCTGAGCACTGAGCACCCAGCACCCTGAGTACTGAGCACCCAGCACCCTGAGTACTTAGCACCCAGCACCTGAGCACTGAGCACCCAGCACCCTGAGTTCTGAGCACCGAGCACCCTGAGTACTGAGCACCCAGCACCCTGAGCACTGAGCACCCAGCACCCCGAGCACTGAGCACCCAGCACCCTGAGTACTGAGCACCGAGCACCCCGAGCACTGAGCACCCAGCACCCTGAGCACTGAGCACCGAGCACCCTGAGTACTGAGGACCCAGCACCCTGAGCACTGAGCAACCAGCACCCTGAGTACTGAGCACCCAGCACCCTGAGCACTGTGAACCCAGCACCCTGAGTACTGAGCACCGAGCACCCCGAGCACTGAGCACCCAGCACCCTGAGTACTGAGCACCCAGCACCAAAAGTACTGAGCACCGAGCATCCTGAGCACTGAGCACCGAGCACCCCGAGCACTGAGCACCCAGCACCCTGAGTACTGAGCACCCAGCACTAAGAGTACTGAGCAGCGAGCACCCCGAGCACTGAGCACCCAGCACCCTGTGTAATGAGCACCCAGCTCCCCGAGTACTGAGCACCCAGCACCCTGAGTACTGAGCACCCAGCACCCTGAGCACTGAGCACAAAGCACGCTGAGTACTGAGCACCCTGAGTACTGAGCACCGAGGACCCTGAGCACTGAGCACCCAGCACCCTGAGCACTGAGCACCCAGCACCCCGAGAATGAGCACCCAGCACCCTGAGTACTGAGAACCGAGCACCCTGAGTACTGAGCACCCAGCACGCTGAGCACTGAGCAACCAGCACCCCGAGTACTGAGCACCCAGCACCAAAAGTACTGAGCACCGAGCATCCTGAGCACTGAGCACCGAGCACCCCGAGCACTGAGCAAACAGCACCCTGAGTACTGAGCACCCAGCACCAAGAGTACTGAGCAGCGAGCACCCCGAGCACTGAGCACCCAGCACCCTGTGTAATGAGCACCCAGCTCCCCGAGTACTGAGCACCCAGCACCCTGAGTACTGAGCACTCAGCACCCTGAGCACTGAGCACAAAGCACGCTGAGTACTGAGCACCCTGAGTACTGAGCACCGAGGACCCTGAGCACTGAGCACCCAGCACCCTGAGCACTGAGCACCCAGCACCCCGAGAATGAGCACCCAGCACCCTGAGTACTGAGAACCGAGCACCCTGAGTACTGAGCACCCAGCACGCTGAGCACTGAGCAACCAGCACCCCGAGTACTGAGCACCCAGCACCCCGAGCACTGAGCACCCAGCACCCCGAGAATGAGCACCCAGCACCCTGAGTACTGAGCAATCAGCACCCTGAGTACTGAGCACCCAGCACCCCGAGCACTGAGCACCTTGAATACTGAGCACCCAGCACCCTGAGTACTGTGCACTAAGCACCCAGAGGGCTGAGAACCCAGGACCCCGAGCACTGAGTACTGAGCACCCAGCACCCTGAGTACTGAGCACCCAGCACCCTGAGCACTGAGCACCCAGCACCCTGAGTACTGCGCACCCAGCACCCCGAGCACTGAGCACCCAGCACCCTGAGTACTGAGCACCCAGCACACTGAGTACTGAGCAACCAGAGCACTAAGCACCCAGCACCCTGAGTACTGAGCACCCTGAGGACTGACCACCGATCACCCTGAGTACTGAGCACCGAGCACCCTGAGTACTGAGCTCCCTGCACCCTGAGCACTGAGCACCCAGCACCCTGAGTACTGAGCAGCGAGCACCCTGAGTACTGAGCACCCAGCACCCTGAGTACTGAGCACCCACCACCCTAAGTACTGAGCACCGAGCACCCCGAGTACTGAGCACCCAGCACCCTGAGCACTCAGCACCCAGCACCCCGAGCACTGAGCACCCGGCACCCTGAGTACTGAGCTCCCAGCACCCCGACCCCTGAGCACCCAGCACTCTGAGTACTGAGCACCCTGAGTACTGAGCACCTATCACCCTGAGCACTGAGCACAAAGCACCCTGAGTACTGAGCACCCAACGTACTGAGCACCGAGCACACCGAGCACTGAGCACCCAGCACCCTGAGTACTGAGCACCGAGCACCCTGAGCACTGAGCACCCAGCACCCTGAGTACTGAGCACCGAGCACCCCGAGCACTGAGCACCCAGCGCTCCGAGCACTGAGCACCCAGCACCCCGAGCACTGAGCACCCAGCACCCGTAGCACTGAGCACCCAGCACCCCGAGCAATGAGCACCCAGCACCCTGAGTACTGAGCACCCAGCACCCCGAGTACTGAGCACCCAGCAACCTGAGCACCGAGCACCCAGCACCCCGAGCACTGAGCACCCAGCACCCTGAGCACTGAACACCCAGCACCCTGAGTACTGAGCACCGAGCACCCCGAGTACTGAGCACCCAGCATCCCGAGCACTGAGCACCGAGCACCCCGAGCACTGAGCACCCAGCACCCCGTGCAATGAGCACCCAGCACCCCGAGCACTGAGCACCCAGCACCCCGATCACTGAGCACCCAACACCCCGAGCACTGAGCACCCAGCACCCCGAGCACTGAGCACCCAGCACCCTGAGCACTGAGCACAAAGCACGCTGAGTACTGAGCACTGAACACCCTGAGCACTGAGCACAAAGCACTCTGAGTACTGAGCACTGAGCACCCTGAGTACTGAGCACTGAGCACCGAGCACCCTGAGTACTGAGCACCCTGAGGACTGAGCACCCAGCACCCTGAGTACTGAGCACCTAGCACCCAGAGCACTGAGCACCGAGCACCCTGAGTACTGAACACCCAGCACACTGAGCACTGAGCACTGAGCATCCAGCACCCTGAGCACTGAGCACTGAGCACCCAGCACGCCGAGCACTGAGCACCCAGCACCCTGAGCACCCAGCACCGTGAACACTGAGCACTCTGAGCACTGAGCACCCTGAGCACTGAGAACTGAGCATCCAGCACCCTGAGTACTGAGCACCCAACACTCTAAGCACTGAGCACCCAGCACCCTGAGTACTGAGCACTGAGCACCCAGCACACTGAGTACTGAGCACCCAGCACCCTGAGTACTGAGCACCCAGCACCCCGAGCACTGAGCACCCAGCACCCTGAGCACTGACCACAAAGCACGCTGAGTACTGAGCACTGAACACCCTGAGCACTGAGCACAAAGCACTCTGAGTACTGAGCACTGAGCACCCTTAGTACTGAGCACCGAGCACCCTGAGTACTGAGCACCCAGCACCCTGAGCACTGAGCACGGAGCACCCCGAGGACTGAGCACCCAGCACCGTGAGCACTGAGCACCCAGCACCTTGAGTACTGAGCACCGAGCACCCCGAGCACTGAGCACCCAGCACCCTGAGTAATGAGCACCCACCAACCCGAGCACTGAGCACCCAGCACCCTGAGTACTGAGCACCCAGCACCATGAGTACTGAGCACTGAGCACCCTGAGCACTGAGCACCCAGCACCCTGAGTACTGAGCACCCAGCAACCTGAGTACTGAGCACTCAGCAACCTGAGTACTGAGCACCTAGCACCCCGAGCACTGAGCACCCAGCACCCTGAGCACTGAGCACCCTGAGGACTGAGCACCCAGCACCCTGAGTACTGAGCACACAGCACCCTGAGTACTGAGCACCCAGCATCCTGAGTACTGAGCACCGATCACCCTGAGCACTGAGCATCCAGCACCCCGAGCACTGAGCACCCAGCACCCTGAGTACTGAGCACCCTGAGTACTGAGCCCCCAGCACCCTGAGCACTGAGCACCAAGCACCCTGAGTACTGAGCACCCTGAGTGCTGAGCACCCAGCACCCTGAGTACTGAGCACCCAGCACCCTGAGCACTGAGCACCCAGCACCCTGAGTACTGAGCACCCAGCACCCTGAGTACTTAGCACCCAGCACCTGAGCACTGAGCACCCAGCACCCTGAGTTCTGAGCACCGAGCACCCTGAGTACTGAGCACCCAGCACCCTGAGTACTGAGCACCCAGCACCCTGAGTACTGAGCACCAAGCACCCCGAGTACTGAGCACCCAGCACCCTGAGCACTGTGCACCCAGCACCCCGAGCACTGAGCACCCATCACCCTGAGTACTGAGCACCGAGCACCCCGAGCACTGAGCACCCAGCACCCTGAGCACTGTGCACCCAGCACCCTGAGCACTGAGCACCCAGCACCCTGAGTACTGAGCACACAGCACCCTGAGCACTGAGCACAAAGCACGCTGAGTACTGAGCACCCTGAGTACTGAGCACCGAGGACCCTGAGCACTGAGCACCCAGCACCCTGTGCACTGAGCACCCAGCACCCTGAGAATGAGCACCGAGCACAACGAGCACTGAGCACCGAGCACCCCGAGCACTGAGCACCCAGCACCCGAGCACTGAGCACCCAGCACCCCGAGCACTGAGCACCCAGCACCCCGAGCACTGAGCACCCAGCACCCCGAGCACTGAGCACCCAGCACCCCGAGTACTCAGCACCCAGCACCCTGAGCACTGAGCACCCAGCACCCTGAGCACTGAGCACAAAGCACGCTGAGTAATGAGCACTGAACACCCTGAGCACTGAGCACAAAGCACTCTGAGTACTGAGCACTGAGCAACCTGAGTACTGAGCACTGAGCACCGAGCAGCCTGAGTACTGAGCACAATGAGGACTGAGCACCCAGCACCCTGAGTACTGAGCACCCAGCACCCAGAGCACTGAGCACCGAGCACCCTGAGTACTGAACACCCAGCACCCTGAGCACTGAGCACTGAGCACCCAGCACCCTGAGCACTGAGCACTGAGCACCCAGCACCCCGAGCACTGAGCACCCAGCACCCTGAGCACCCAGCACCGTGAACACTGAGCACCCTGAGCACTGAGCACCCTGAGCACTGAGCACTGAGCACCCAGCACCCTGAGTACTGAGCACACAACACTCTAAGCACTGAGCACCCAGCACGCTGAGTACTGAGCACTGAGCACCCAGCACCCTGAGTACTGAGCACCCAGCACCCTGAGTACTGAGCACCCAGCACACCGAGCACTGAGCACTGAGCAACCTGAGTACTGAGCACTGAGCACCCTTAGTACTGAGCACCGAGCACCCTGAGTACTGAGCACCCAGCACCCTGAGCACTGAGCACGGAGCACCCCGGGCACTGAGCACCCAGCACCTTGAGTACTGAGCACCGAGCACCCCGAGCACTGAGCACCCAGCACCCTGAGTACTGAGCACCTAGCACCCAGAGCATTGAGCACCGAGCACCCTGAGTACTGAACACCCAGCACCCTGAGCACTGAGCACTGAGCACCAAGCACCCTGAGCACTGAGCACTGAGCACCCAGCACCCCGAGCACTGAGCACCCAGCACCCTGAGCACCCAGCACCGTGAACACTGAGCACTCTGAGCACTGAGCACCCTGAGCACTGAGAACTGAGCACCCAGCACCCTGAGTACTGAGCACCCAACACTCTAAGCACTGAGCACCCAGCACCCTGAGTACTGAGCACTGAGCACCCAGCACACTGAGTACTGAGCACCCAGCACCCTGAGTACTGAGCACCCAGCACCCCGATCACTGAGCACTGAGCAACCTGAGTACTGAGCACTGAGCACCCTTAGTACTGAGCACCGAGCACCCTGAGTACTGAGCACCCAGCACCCTGAGCACTGAGCACGGAGCACCCCGAGGACTGAGCACCCAGCACCGTGAGCACTGAGCACCCAGCACCTTGAGTACTGAGCACCGAGCACCCCGAGCACTGAGCACCCAGCACCCTGAGTAATGAGCACCCACCAATCCGAGCACTGAGCACCCAGCACCCTGAGTACTGAGCACCCAGCACCATGAGTACTGAGCACTGAGCACCCTGAGCACTGAGCACCCAGCACCCTGAGTACTGAGCACCCAGCAACCTGAGTACTGAGCACTCAGCAACCTGAGTACTGAGCACCTAGCACCCCGAGCACTGAGCACCCAGCACCCTGAGCACTGAGCACACTGAGGACTGAGCACCCAGCACCCTGAGTACTGAGCACCCAGCACCCTGAGTACTGAGCACCCAGCATCCTGAGTACTGAGCACCGATCACCCTGAGCACTGAGCATCCAGCACCCCGAGCACTGAGCACCCAGCACCCTGAGTACTGAGCACCCTGAGTACTGAGCACCCAGCACCCTGAGCACTGAGCACCAAGCACCCTGAGTACTGAGCACCCTGAGTGCTGAGCACCCAGCACCCTGAGTACTGAGCACCCAGCACCCTGAGCACTGAGCACCCAGCACCCTGAGTACTGAGCACCCAGCACCCTGAGTACTTAGCACCCAGCACCTGAGCACTGAGCACCCAGCACCCTGAGTTCTGAGCACCGAGCACCCTGAGTACTGAGCACCCAGCACCCTGAGTACTGAGCACCCAGCACCCTGAGTACTGAGCACCAAGCACCCCGAGTACTGAGCACATAGCACCCTGAGCACTGTGCACCCAGCACCCCGAGCACTGAGCACCCATCACCCTGAGTACTGAGCACCGAGCACCCCGAGCACTGAGCACCCAGCACCCTGAGCACTGAGCACCCAGCACCCTGAGTACTGAGCACACAGCACCCTGAGCACTGAGCACAAAGCACGCTGAGTACTGAGCACCCTGAGTACTGAGCACCGAGGACCCTGAGCACTGAGCACCCAGCACCCTGAGCACTGAGCACCCAGCACCCTGAGAATGAGCACCGAGCACCCCGAGCACTGAGCACCGAGCACCCCGAGCACTGAGCACCCAGCACCCGAGCACTGAGCACCCAGCACCCCGAGCACTGAGCACCCAGCACCCCGAGCACTGAGCACCCAGCACCCCGAGCACTGAGCACCCAGCACCCCGAGTACTCAGCACCCAGCACCCTGAGCACTGAGCACCCAGCACCCTGAGCACTGAGCACAAAGCACGCTGAGTAATGAGCACTGAACACCCTGAGCACTGAGCACAAAGCACTCTGAGTACTGAGCACTGAGCAACCTGAGTACTGAGCACTGAGCACCGAGCAGCCTGAGTACTGAGCACCCTGAGGACTGAGCACCCAGCACCCTGAGTACTGAGCACCCAGCACCCAGAGCACTGAGCACCGAGCACCCTGAGTACTGAACACCCAGCACCCTGAGCACTGAGCACTGAGCACCCAGCACCCTGAGAACTGAGCACTGAGCACCCAGCACCCCGAGCACTGAGCACCCAGCACCCTGAGCACCCAGCACCGTGAACACTGAGCACCCTGAGCACTGAGCACCCTGAGCACTGAGCACTGAGCACCCAGCACCCTGAGTACTGAGCACACAACACTCTAAGCACTGAGCACCCAGCACGCTGAGTACTGAGCACTGAGCACCCAGCACCCTGAGTACTGAGCACCCAGCACCCTGAGTACTGAGCACCCAGCACCCCGAGCACTGAGCACTGAGCAACCTGAGTACTGAGCACTGAGCACCCTTAGTACTGAGCACCGAGCACCCTGAGTACTGAGCACCCAGCACCCTGAGCACTGAGCACGGAGCACCCCGAGGACTGAGCACCCAGCACCGTGAGCACTGAGCACCCAGCACCTTGAGTACTGAGCACCGAGCACCCCGAGCACTGAGCACCCAGCACCCTGAGTAATGAGCACCCACCAACCCGAGCACTGAGCACGCAGCACCCTGAGTACTGAGCACCCAGCACCCTGAGTACTGAGCACTGAGCACCCTGAGCACTGAGCACCCAGCACCCTGAGTACTGAGCACCCAGCAACCTGAGTACTGAGCACTCAGCAACCGGAGTACTGAGCACCAAGCACCCAGAGCACTGAGCACCCAGCACCCTGAGCACTGAGCACCCTGAGGACTGAGCACCCAGCACCCTGAGTACTGAGCACCCAGCACCCTGAGTACTGAGCACCCAGCATCCTGAGTACTGAGCACCGATCACCCTGAGCACTGAGCATCCAGCACCCCGAGCACTGAGCACCCAGCACCCTGAGTACTGTGCACCCTGAGTACTGAGCACCCAGCACCCCGAGCACTGAGCACCCAGCACCCTCAGTACTGAGCACCCTGAGTGCTGAGCACCCAGCACCCTGAGTACTGAGCACCCAGCACCCTGAGCACTGAGCACCCAGCACCCTGAGTACTGAGCACCCAGCACCCTGAGTACTTAGCACCCAGCACCTGAGCACTGAGCACCCAGCACCCTGAGTTCTGAGCACCGAGCACCCTGAGTACTGAGCACCCAGCACCCTGAGTACTGAGCACCCAGCACCCTGAGTACTGAGCACCAAGCCCCCCGAGTACTGAGCACCCAGCACCCTGAGCACTGAGCACCCAGCACCCCGAGCACTGAGCACCCAGCACCCTGAGTACTGAGCACCGAGCACCCCGAGCACTGAGCACCCAGCACCCTGAGCACTGAGCACCCAGCACCCTGAGTACTGAGCACCCAGCACCCTGAGCACTGAGCACAAAGCACGCTGAGTACTGAGCACCCTGAGTACTGAGCAGCGAGGACCCTGAGCACTGAGCACCCAGCACCTTGAGCACTGAGCACCCAGCACCCCGAGAATGAGCACCCAGCACCCTGAGTACTGAGAACCGAGCACCCTGAGTACTGAGCACCCAGCACGCTGAGCACTGAGCAACCAGCACCCCGAGTACTGAGCACCCAGCACCCCGAGCACTGAGCACCCAGCACCCCGAGAATGAGCACCCAGCACCCTGAGTACTGAGCACCCCAGCACCATGAGTACTAAGCACCCAGCACCCTGAGCAATGAGCACCCTGAGTACTGAGCACCCAACACCCTGAGTACTGAGCACCCAGCACCCCGAGCACTGAGCACCCTGAATACTGAGCACCCAGCACCCTGAGTACTGTGCACTAAGCACCCAGAGGGCTGAGAACCCAGGACCCCGAGCACTGAGTACTGAGCACCCAGCACCCTGAGTACTGAGCACCGAGCTCCCCGAGCACTGAGCACCCTGAGTACTGATCACCCAGCACCCTGAGTACTGAGCACCCAGCACCCTGAGCACTGAGCACCCAGCACCCTGAGTACTGAGCACCCAGCACCCCGAGCACTGAGCACCCAGCACCCTGAGTACTGAGCACCCAGCACCCTGAGTACTGAGCACCCTGAGTGCTGAGCACCCAGCACCCTGAGTACTGAGCACCCAGCACCCTGAGCACTGAGCACCCAGCACCCTGAGTACTGAGCACCCAGCACCCTGAGTACTTAGCACCCAGCACCAGAGCACTGAGCACCCAGCACCCTGAGTTCTGAGCACCGAGCACCCTGAGTACTGAGCACCCAGCACCCTGAGTACTGAGCACCCAGCACCCTGAGTACAGAGCACCAAGCACCCCGAGTACTGAGCACCCAGCACCCTGAGCACTGTGCACCCAGCACCCCGAGCACTGAGCACCCATCACCCTGAGTACTGAGCACCGAGCACCCCGAGCACTGAGCACCCAGCACCCTGAGCACTGAGCACCCAGCACCCTGAGTACTGAGCACACAGCACCCTGAGCACTGAGCACAAAGCATGCTGAGTACTGAGCACCCTGAGTACTGAGCACCGAGGACCCTGAGCACTGAGCACCCAGCACCCTGAGCACTGAGCACCCAGCACCCTGAGAATGAGCACCGAGCACCCCGAGCACTGAGCACCGAGCACCCCGAGCACTGAGCACCCAGCACCCGAGCACTGAGCACCCAGCACCCCGAGCACTGAGCACCCAGCACCCCGAGCACTGAGCACCCAGCACCCCGAGCACTGAGCACCCAGCACCCCGAGTACTCAGCACCCAGCACCCTGAGCACTGAGCACCCAGCACCCTGAGCACTGAGCTCAAAGCACGCTGAGTAATGAGCACTGAACACCCTGAGCACTGAGCACAAAGCACTCTGAGTACTGAGCACTGAGCAACCTGAGTACTGAGCACTGAGCACCGAGCAGCCTGAGTACTGAGCACCCTGAGGACTGAGCACCCAGCACCCTGAGTACTGAGCACCCAGCACCCAGAGCACTGAGCACCGAGCACCCTGTGTACTGAACACCCAGCACCCTGAGCACTGAGCACTGAGCACCCAGCACCCTGAGCACTGAGCACTGAGCACCCAGCACCCCGAGCACTGAGCACCCAGCACCCTGAGCACCCAGCACCGTGAACACTGAGCACCCTGAGCACTGAGCACCCTGAGCACTGAGCACTGAGCACCCAGCACCCTGAGTACTGAGCACTGAGCAATCAGCACCCTGAGTACTGAGCACCCAGCACCCTGAGTACTGAGCACCCAGCACCCCGAGCACTGAGCACTGAGCAACCTGAGTAGTGAGCACTGAGCACCCTTAGTACTGAGCACCGAGCACCCTGAGTACTGAGCACCCAGCACCCTGAGCACTGAGCACGGAGCACCCCGAGGACTGAGCACCCAGCACCGTGAGCACTGAGCACCCAGCACCTTGAGTACTGAGCACCGAGCACCACGAGCACTGAGCACCCAGCACCCTGAGTAATGAGCACCCACCAACCCGAGCACTGAGCACCCAGCACCCTGAGTACTGAGCACCCAGCACCCTGAGCACTGAGCACCCAGCACCCTGAGTACTGAGCACCCAGCACCCTGAGCACTGAGCACAAAGCACGCTGAGTACTGAGCACCCTGAGTACTGAGCAGCGAGGACCCTGAGCACTGAGCACCCAGCACCCTGAGCACTGAGCACCCAGCACCCCGAGAATGAGCACCCAGCACCCTGAGTACTGAGAACCGAGCACCCTGAGTACTGAGCACCCAGCACGCTGAGCACTGAGCAACCAGCACCCCGAGTACTGAGCACCCAGCACCCCGAGCACTGAGCACCCAGCACTCCGAGAATGAGCACCCAGCACCCTGAGTACTGAGCACCCAGCACCCTGAGTACTGAGCACCCAGCACCCCGAGCACTGAGCACCCTGAATACTGAGCACCCAGCACCCTGAGTACTGTGCACTAAGCACCCAGAGGGCTGAGAACCCAGGACCCCGAGCACTGAGTACTGAGCACCCAGCACCCCGAGCACTGAGCACCCAGCACCCTGAGTACTGAGCACCCAGCACCCTGAGTACTGAGCAACCAGAGCACTGAGCACCCAGCACCCTGAGTACTGAGCACCCTGAGGACTGAGCACCGATCACCCTGAGTACTGAGCACCGAGCACCCTGAGTACTGAGCACCCAGCACCCTGAGCACTGAGCACCCAGCACCCTGAGTACTGAGCAGCGAGCACCCTGAGTACTGAGCACCCAGCACCCTGAGTACTGAGCACTGAGCACCCCGAGTACTGAGCACCCAGCACCCTGAGCACTCAGCACCCAGCACCCCGAGCACTGAGCACCCAGCACCCTGAGTACTGAGCTCCCAGCACCCCGAGCCCTGAGCACCCAGCACCCTGAGTACTGAGCACCCTGAGTACTGAGCACCGATCACCCTGAGCACTGAGCACAAAGCACCCTGAGTACTGAGCACCCAACGTACTGAGCACCGAGCACACCGAGTACTGAGCACCCAGCAACCTGAGCACCGAGCACCCAGCACCCCGAGCACAGAGCACCCAGCACCCTGAGCACTGAACACCCAGCACCCTGAGTACTGAGCACCGAGCACCCCGAGTACTGAGCACCCAGCACCCCGAGCACTGAGCACCGAGCACCCCGAGCACTGAGCACCCAGCACCCTGAGCAATGAGCACCCAGCACCCCGAGCACTGAGCACCCAGCACCCCGAGCACTGAGCACCCAGCACCCCGAGCACTGAGCACCCAGCACCCCGAGCACTATGCACCCAGCACCCCGAGTACTCAGCACCCAGCACCCTGAGCACTGAGCACCCAGCACCCTGAGCACTGAGCACAAAGCACGCTGAGTACTGAGCACTGAACACCCTGAGCACTGAGCACAAAGCACTCTGAGTACTGAGCACTGAGCACCCTGAGTACTGAGCACTGAGCACCGAGCACCCTGAGTACTGAGCACCCTGAGGACTGAGCACCCAGCACCCTGAGTACTGAGCACCCAGCACCCAGAGCACTGAGCACCGAGCACCCTGAGTACTGAACACCCAGCACCCTGAGCACTGAGCACTGAGCACCCAGCACCCTGAGCACTGAGCACTGAGCACCCAGCACCCCGAGCACTGAGCACCCAGCACCCTGAGCACCCAGCACCGTGAACACTGAGCACCCTGAGCACTGAGCACCCTGAGCACTGATCACTGAGCACCCAGCACCCTGAGTACTGAGCACCCAACAATCTAAGCACTGAGCACCCAGCACGCTGAGTACTGAGCACTGAGCACCCAGCACCCTGAGTACTGAGCACCCAGCATCCTGAGTACTGAGCACCCAGCACCCCGAGCACTGAGCACTGAGCAACCTGAGTACTGAGCACCCAGCACCCTGAGCACTGAGCACGGAGCACCCCGAGGACTGAGCACCCAGCACCGAGAGCACTGAGCACCAGGCACCTTGAGTACTGAGCACCGAGCACCCCGAGCACTGAGCACCCAGCACCCTGAGTAATGAGCACCCACCAACCCGAGCACTGAGCACCCAGCACCTTGAGTACTGAGAACCCAGCACCCTGAGTACTGAGCACTGAGCACCCTGAGCACTGAGCACCCAGCACCCTGAGTACTGAGCACCCAGCAACCTGAGTACTGAGCACCGAGCAGCCCGAGCACTGAGCACCCAGCACCCTGAGCACTGAGCACCCTGAGGACTGAGCACCCAGCACCCTGAGTACTGAGCACCCAGCACCCTGAGTACTGAACACCCAGCATCCTGAGTACTGAGCACCGATCACCCTGAGCACTGAGCATCCAGCACCCCGAGCACTGAGCACCCAGCACCCTGAGTACTGAGCACCCTGAGTACTGAGTACCCAGCACCCCGAGCACTGAGCACCCAGCACCCTGAGTACTGAGCACCCTGAGTGCTGAGCACCCAGCACCCTGAGTTCTGAGCACCGAGCACACTGAGTACTGAGCACCCAGCACCCTGAGTACTGAGCACCCAGCACCCTGAGTACTGAGCACCGAGCACCCCGAGTACTGAGCACCCAGCACCCTGAGCACTGAGCACCCAGCACCCCGAGCACTGAGCACCCAGCACCCTGAGTACTGAGCACTGAGCACCCCGAGCACTGAGCACCCAGCACCCTGAGCACTGAGCACCCAGCACCCTGAGTACTGAGCACCCAGCACCATGAGTACTGAGCACACAGCACCCTGAGCACTGAGCACCCAGCAACCTGAGTACTGAGCACCCAGCACCCTGAGCACTGAGCACCCAGCACCCTGAGTACTGAGCACCGAGCACCCCGAGCACTGAGCACCCAGCACCCTGAGTACTGAGCACCCAGCACCAAAAGTACTGAGCACCGAGCATCCTGAGCACTGAGCACCGAACACCCCGAGCACTGAGCACCCAGCACCCTGAGTACTGAGCACCCAGCACCAAGAGTACTGAGCAATGAGCACCCCGATCACTGAGCACCCAGCACCCTGTGTAATGAGCACCCAGCACCCCGAGTACTGAGCACTGAGCACCGTGAGTACTGAGCACCCAGCACCCTGAGTACTGAGCACCCAGCACCCTGAGCACTGAGCACAAAGCACGCTGAGTACTGAGCACACTGAGTACTGAGCACCGAGGACCCTGAGCACTGAGCACCCAGCACCCTGAGCACTGAGCACCCAGCACCCCGAGAATGAGCACCCAGCACCCTGAGTACTAAGAACCGAGCACCCTGAGTACTGAGCACCCAGCACGCTGAGCACTGAGCAACCAGCACCCCGAGTACTGAGCACCCAGCACCCAGAGCACTGAGCACCCAGCACCCCGAGAATGAGAACCCAGCACCCTGAGTACTGAGCACCCAGCACCCTGAGTACTGAGCACCCAGCACCCCGAGCACTGAGCACCCTGAATACTGAGCACCCAGCACCCTGAGTACTGTGCACTAAGCACCCAGAGGGCTGAGAACCCAGGACCCCGAGCACTGAGTACTGAGCACCCAGCACCCTGAGTACTGAGCACCGAGCTCCACGAGCACTGAGCACCCTGAGTACTGAGCACCCAGCACCCTGAGTACTGAGCACCCAGCACCCTGAGCACTGAGCACCCAGCACCCTGAGTACTGAGCACCCAGCACCCCGAGCCCTGAGCACCCAGCACCCTGAGTACTGAGCACCCAGCACCCTGAGTACTGAGCAACCAGAGCACTGAGCACCCAACACCCTGAGTACTGAGCACCCTGAGGACTGAGCACCGATCACCCTGAGCACTGAGCACCGAGCACCCTGAGTACTGAGCACCCAGCACGCTGAGCACTGAGCACCCAGCACCCTGAGTACTGAGCAGCGAGCACCCTGAGTACTGAGCACCCAGCACCCTGAGTACTGAGCACCCAGCACCCTGAGTACTGAGCACCGAGCACCCCGAGTACTGAGCACCCAGCACCCTGAGCACTCAGCACCCAGCACCCCGAGCACTGAGCACCCAGCACCCTGAGTACTGAGCTCCCAGCACCCCGAGCCCTGAGCACCCAGCACCCTGAGTACTGAGCACCCTGAGTACTGAGCACCGATCACCCTGAGCACTGAGCACCCAGCACCCTGAGTACTGAGCACCCAATGTACTGAGCACCGAGCACACCGAGCACTGAGCACCCAGCACCCTGAGAACTGAGCACCGAGCACCCTGAGCACTGAGCACCCAGCACCCTGAGTACTGAGCACCGAGCACCCCGAGCACTGAGCACCCAGCGCCCCGAGCACTGAGCACCCAGCACCCCGAGCACTGAGCACCCAGCACCCGTAGCACTGAGCACCCAGCACCCCGAGCAATGAGCACCCAGCACCCTGAGTACTGAGCAACCAGCACCCCGAGTACTGAGCACCCAGCAACCTGAGCACCGAGCACCCAGCACCCCGAGCATTGAGCACCCAGCACCCTGAGCACTGAACACCCAGCACCCTGAGTACTGAGCACCGAGCACAACGAGGACTGAGCACCCTGAGGACTGAGCACCCAGCACCCTGAGTACTGAGCACCCAGCACCCAGAGCACTGAGCACCGAGCACCCTGAGTACTGAACACCCAGCACCCTGAGCACTGAGCACTGAGCACCCAGCACCCTGAGCACTGAGCACTGAGCACCCAGCACCCCGAGCACTGAGCACCCAGCACCCTGAGCACCCAGCACCGTGAACACTGAGCACACTGAGCACTGAGCACCCTGAGCACTGAGCACTGAGCACCCAGCACCCTGAGTACTGAGCACCCAGCACCCTGAGTACTGAGCACCCAGCACCCCGAGCACTGAGCACTGAGCAACCTGAGTACTGAGCACTGAGCACCCTTAGTACTGAGCACCGAGCACCCTGAGTACTGAGCACCCAGCACCCTGAACACTGAGCACGGAGCACCCCGAGGACTGAGCACCCAGCACCGTGAGCACTGAGCACCAGGCACCTTGAGTACTGAGCACCGAGCACCCCGAGCACTGAGCACCCAGCACCCTGAGTAATGAGCACCCACCAACCCGAGCACTGAGCACCCAGCACCCTGAGTACTGAGCACCCAGCACCCTGAGTACTGAGCACTGAGCACCCTGAGCACTGAGCACCCAGCACCCTGAGTACTGAGCACCCAGCAACCTGAGTACTGAGCACTCAGCAACCTGAGTACTGAGCACCCAGCACCCTGAGCACTGAGCACCCAGCACCCTGAGTACTGAGCACCGAGCACCCCGAGCACTGTGCACCCAGCACCCTGAGTACTGAGCACCCAGCACCAAAAGTACTGAGCACCGAGCATCCTGAGCACTGAGCACCGAGCACCCCGAGCACTGAGCACCCAGCACCCTGAGTACTGAGCACCCAGCACCAAGAGTACTGAGCAGCGAGCACCCCGATTACTGAGCACCCAGCACCCTGTGTAATGAGCACCCAGCACCCCGAGTACTGAGCACCCAGCACCGTGAGTACTGAGCACCCAGCACCCTGAGTACTGAGCACCCAGCACCCTGAGCACTGAGCACAATGCACGCTGAGTACTGAGCACACTGAGTACTGAGCACCGAGGACCCTGAGCACTGAGCACCCAGCACCCTGAGCACTGAGCACCCAGCACCCCGAGAATGAGCACCCAGCACCCTGAGTACTGAGAACCGAGCACCCTGAGTATTGAGCACCCAGCACGCTGAGCACTGAGCAACCAGCACCCCGAGTACTGCGCACCCAGCACCCAGAGCACTGAGCACCCAGCACCCCGAGAATGAGCACCCAGCACCCTGAGTACTGAGCACCCAGCACCCTGAGTACTGAGCACCCAGCACCCCGAGCACTGAGCACCCTGAATACTGAGCACCCAGCACCCTGAGTACTGTGCACTAAGCACCCAGAGGGCTGAGAACCCAGGACCCCGAGCACTGAGTACTGAGTACCCAGCACCCTGAGTACTGAGCACCGAGCTCCACGAGCACTGAGCACAATGAGTACTGAGCACCCAGCACCCTGAGTACTGAGCACCCAGCACCCCGAGCCCTGAGCACCCAGCACCCTGATTACTGAGCAACCAGCACCCTGAGTACTGAGCAACCAGAGCACTGAGCACCCAGCACCCTGAGTACTGAGCACCCAATGTACTGAGCACCAAGCACACCGAGCACTGAGCACCGAGCACCCTGAGTACTGAGCACCCAGCACCCTGAGCACTGAGCACCCAGCACCCTGAGTACTGAGCACCGAGCACCCCGAGCACTGAGCACCCAGCGCCCTGAGCACTGAGCACCCAGCACCCTGAGTACTGAGCACCGAGCACCCTGAGCACTGAGCACCCAGCACCCTGAGTACTGAGCACCGAGCACCCCGAGCACTGAGCACCCAGCGCCCCGAGCACTGAGCACCCAGCACCCGTAGCACTGAGCACCCAGCACCCCGAGCAATGAGCACCCAGCACCCTGAGTACTGAGCACCCAGCACCCCGAGTACTGAGCACCCAGCAACCTGAGCACCGAGCACCCAGCACCCCGAGCATTGAGCACCGAGCACCCTGAGCACTGAACACCCAGCACCCTGAATACTGAGCACCGAGCACCCCGAGGACTGAGCACCCTGAGGACTGAGCACCCAGCACCCTGAGTACTGAGCACCCAGCACCCAGAGCACTGAGCACCGAGCACCCTGAGTACTGAACACCCAGCACCCTGAGCACTGAGCACTGAGCACCCAGCACCCTGAGCACTGAGCACTGAGCACCCAGCACCCCGAGCACTGAGCACCCAGCACCCTGAGCACCCAGCACCGTGAACACTGAGCACCCTGAGCACTGAGCACCCTGAGTACTGAGCACTGAGCACCCAGCACCCTGAGTACTGAGCACCCAGCACCCTGAGTACTGAGCACCCAGCACCCCGAGCACTGAGCACTGAGCAACCTGAGTACTGAGCACTGAGCACCCTTAGTACTGAGCACCGAGCACCCTGAGTACTGAGCACCCAGCACCCTGAGCACTGAGCACGGTGCACCCCGAGGACTGAGCACCCAGCACCGTGAGCACTGAGCACCAGGCACCTTGAGTACTGAGCACCGAGCACCCCGAGCACTGAGCACCCAGCACCCTGAGTAATGAGCACCCTCCAACCCGAGCACTGAGCACCCAGCACCCTGAGTACTGAGCACCCAGCACCCTGAGTACTGAGCACTGAGCACCCTGAGCACTGAGCACCCAGCACCCTGAGTACTGAGCACCCAGCAACCTGAGTACTGAGCACTCAGCAACCTGAGTACTGAGCACCGAGCACCCCGAGAACTGAGCACCCAGCACCCTGAGCACTGAGCACCCTGAGGACTGAGCACCCAGCACCCTGAGTACTGAGCACCCAGCACCCTGAGTACTGAGCACCCAGCATCCTGAGTACTGAGCACCGATCACCCTGAGCACTGAGCATCCAGCACCCCGAGCAGTGAGCACCCAGCACCCTGAGTACTGAGCACCCTGAGTACTGAGCACCCAGCACCCCGAGCACTGAGCACCCAGCACCCTGAGTACTGAGCACCCTGAGTGCTGAGCACCCAGCACCCTGAGCACTGAGCACCCAGCACCCTGAGTACTGAGCACCCAGCACCCTGAGTACTGAGCACCCAGCACCCCGAGCACTGAGCACTGAGCAACCTGAGTACTGAGCACTGAGCACCCTTAGTACTGAGCACCGAGCACCCTGAGTACTGAGCACCCAGCACCCTGAGCACTGAGCACGGAGCACCCCGAGGACTGAGCACCCAGCACCGTGAGCACTGAGCACCAGGCACCTTGAGTACTGAGCACCGAGCACCCCGAGCACTGAGCACCCAGCACCCTGAGTAATGAGCACCCACCAACCCGAGCACTGAGCACCCAGCACCCTGAGTACTGAGCACCCAGCACCCTGAGTACTGAGCACCCAGCACCCCGAGCAATGAGCACCCAGCACCCTGAGTACTGAGCACCCAGCACCCCGAGTACTGAGCACCCAGCACCCAGAGCACTGAGCACCGAGCACCCTGAGTACTGAACACCCAGCACCCTGAGCACTGAGCACTGAGCACCCAGCACCCTGAGCACTGAGCACTTAGCACCCAGCACCCCGAGCACTGAGCACCCAGCACCCTGAGCACCCAGCACCGTGAACACTGAGCACCCTGAGCACTGAGCACCCTGAGTACTGAGCACTGAGCACCCAGCACCCTGAGTATTGAGCACCCAGCACCCTGAGTACTGAGCACCCAGCACCCCGAGCACTGAGCACTGAGCATCCTGAGTACTGAGCACTGAGCACCCTTAGTACTGAGCACCGAGCACCTGAGTACTGAGCACCCAGCACCCTGAGCACTGAGCACGGAGCACCCCGAGGACTGAGCACCCAGCACCGTGAGCACTGAGCACCAGGCACCTTGAGTACTGAGCACCGAGCACCCCGAGCACTGAGCACCCAGCACCCTGAGTAATGAGCACCCACCAACCCGAGCACTGAGCACCCAGCACCCTGAGTACTGAGCACCCAGCACCCTGAGTACTGAGCACTGAGCACCCTGAGCACTGAGCACCCAGCACCCTGAGTACTGAGCACCCAGCAACCTGAGTACTGAGCACTCAGCAACCTGAGTACTGAGCACCGAGCACGCCGAGAACTGAGCACCCAGCACCCTGAGCACTGAGCACCCTGAGGACAGAGCACCCAGCACCCTGAGTACTGAGCACCCAGCACCCTGAGTACTGAGCACCCAGCATCCTGAGTACTGAGCACCGATCACCCTGAGCACTGAGCATCCAGCACCCCGAGCACTGAGCACCCAGCACCCTGAGTACTGAGCACCCTGAGTACTGAGCACCCAGCACCCCGAGCACTGAGCACCCAGCACCCTGAGTACTGAGCACCCTGAGTGCTGAGCACCCAGCACCCTGAGCACTGAGCACCCAGCACCCTGAGTACTGAGCACCCAGCAACCTGAGTACTGAGCACCCAGCACCCCGAGCACTGAGCACTGAGCAACCTGAGTACTGAGCACTGAGCACCCTTAGTACTGAGCACCGAGCACCCTGAGTACTGAGCACCCAGCACCCTGAGCACTGAGCACGGAGAACCCCGAGGACTGAGCACCCAGCACCGTGAGTAATGAGCACCCACCAACCCGAGCACTGAGCACCCAGCACCCTGAGTACTGAGCACCCAGCACCCTGAGTACTGAGCACTGAGCACCCTGAGCACTGAGAACCCAGCACCCTGAGTACTGAGCACCCAGCAACCTGAGTACTGAGCACTCAGCAACCTGAGTACTGAGCACCCAGCACCCTGAGCACTGAGCACCCAGCACCCTGAGTACTGAGCACCGAGCACCCCGAGCACTGAGCACCCAGCACCCTGAGTACTGAGCACCCAGCACCAAAAGTACTGAGCACCGAGCATCCTGAGCACTGAGCACCGAGCACCCCGAGCACTGAGCACCCAGCACCCTGAGTACTGAGCACCCAGCACCAAGAGTACTGAGCAGCGAGCACCACGAGCACTGAGCACCCAGCACCCTGTGTAATGAGCACCCAGCACCCCGAGTACTGAGCACCCAGCACCGTGAGTACTGAGCACCCAGCACCCTGAGTACTGAGCACCCAGCAACCTGAGCACTGAGCACAAAGCACGCTGAGTACTGAGCACACTGAGTACTGAGCACCGAGGACCCTGAGCACTGAGCACCCAGCACCCTGAGCACTGAGCACCCAGCACCCCGAGAATGAGCACCCAGCACCCTGAGTACTGAGAACCGAGCACCCTGAGTATTGAGCACCCAGCACGCTGAGCACTGAGCAACCAGCACCCCGAGTACTGCGCACCCAGCACCCAGAGCACTGAGCACCCAGCACCCCGAGAATGAGCACCCAGCACCCTGAGTACTGAGCACCCAGCACCCTGAGTACTGAGCACCCAGCACCCTGAGCACTGAGCACCCTGAATACTGAGCACCCAGCACCCTGAGTACTGTGCACTAAGCACCCAGAGGGCTGAGAACCCAGGACCCCGAGCACTGAGTACTGAGTACCCAGCACCCTGAGTACTGAGCACCGAGCTCCACGAGCACTGAGCACCCTGAGTACTGAGCACCCAGCACCCTGAGTACTGAGCACCCAGCACCCCGAGCCCTGAGCACCCAGCACCCTGATTACTGAGCAACCAGCACCCTGAGTACTGAGCAACCAGAGCACTGAGCACCCAGCACCCTGAGTACTGAGCACCCAATGTACTGAGCACCGAGCACACCGAGCACTGAGCACCGAGCACCCTGAGTACTGAGCACCCAGCACCCTGAGCACTGAGCACCCAGCACCCTGAGTACTGAGCACCGAGCACCCCGAGCACTGAGCACCCAGCGCCCCGAGCACTGAGCACCCAGCACCCTGAGTACTGAGCACCGAGCACCCTGAGCACTGAGCACCCAGCACCCTGAGTACTGAGCACCGAGCACCCCGAGCACTGAGCACCCAGCGCCCCGAGCACTGAGCACCCAGCACCCGTAGCACTGAGCACCCAGCACCCCGAGCAATGAGCACCCAGCACCCTGAGTACTGAGCACCCAGCACCCCGAGTACTGAGCACCCAGCAACCTGAGCACCGAGCACCCAGCACCCCGAGCATTGAGCACCCAGCACCCTGAGCACTGAACACCGAGCACCCTGAATACTGAGCACCGAGCACCCCGAGGACTGAGCACCCTGAGGACTGAGCACCCAGCACCCTGAGTACTGAGCACCCAGCACCCAGAGCACTGAGCACCGAGCACCCTGAGTACTGAACACCCAGCACCCTGAGCACTGAGCACTGAGCACCCAGCACCCTGAGCACTGAGCACTGAGCACCCAGCACCCAGAGCACTGAGCACCCAGCACCCTGAGCACCCAGCACCGTGAACACTGAGCACCCTGAGCACTGAGCACCCTGAGTACTGAGCACTGAGCACCCAGCACCCTGAGTACTGAGCACCCAGCACCCTGAGTACTGAGCACCCAGCACCCCGAGCACTGAGCACTGAGCAACCTGAGTACTGAGCACTGAGCACCCTTAGTACTGAGCACCGAGCACCCTGAGTACTGAGCACCCAGCACCCTGAGCACTGAGCACGGAGCACCCCGAGGACTGAGCACCCAGCACCGTGAGCACTGAGCACCAGGCACCTTGAGTACTGAGCACCGAGCACCCCGAGCACTGAGCACCCAGCACCCTGAGTAATGAGCACCCACCAACCCGAGCACTGAGCACCCAGCACCCTGAGTACTGAGCACCCAGCACCCTGAGTACTGAGCACTGAGCACCCTGAGCACTGAGCACCCAGCACCCTGAGTACTGAGCACCCAGCAACCTGAGTACTGAGCACTCAGCAACCTGAGTACTGAGCACCGAGCACCCCGAGCACTGAGCACCCAGCACCCTGAGCACTGAGCACCCTGAGGACTGAGCACCCAGCACCCTGAGTACTGAGCACCCAGCACCCTGAGTACTGAGCACCCAGCATCCTGAGTACTGAGCACCGATCACCCTGAGCACTGAGCATCCAGCACCCCGAGCACTGAGCACCCAGCACCCTGAGTACTGAGCACCCTGAGTACTGAGCACCCAGCACCCCGAGCACTGAGCACCCAGCACCCTGAGTACTGAGCACCCTGAGTGCTGAGCACCCAGCACCCTGAGTACTGAGCACCCAGCACCCTGCGCACTGAGCACCCAGCACCCTGAGTACTGAGCACCCAGCACCCTGAGTACTATGCACCCAGCACCTGAGCACTGAGCACCCAGCACCCTGAGTTCTGAGCACCGAGCACCCTGAGTACTGAGCACCCAGCACCCTGAGTACTGAGCACCCAGCACCCTGAGTACTGAGCACCGAGCACCCCGAGTACTGAGCACCCAGCACCCTGAGCACTGAGCACCCAGCACCCCGAGCACTGAGCACCCAGCACCCTGAGTACTGAGCACCGAGCACCCCGAGCACTGAGCACCCAGCACCCTGAGCACTGAGCACCCAGCACCCTGAGTACTGATCACCCAGCACCCTGAGTACTGAGCACCGAGCACCCCGAGCACTGAGCACCCAGCACCCTGAGTACTGAGCACCCCACACCAAAAGTACTGAGCACCGAGCATCCTGAGCACTGAGCACCGAGCACCCCGAGCACTGAGCACCCAGCACCCTGAGTACTTAGCACCCAGCACCAAGAGTACTGAGCACCGAGCACCCCGAGCACTGAGCACCCAGCACCCTGTGTAATGAGCACCCAGCACCCCGAGTACTGAGCACCCAGCACCGTGAGTACTGAGCACCCAGCACCCTGAGCACTGAGCACAAAGCACGCTGAGTACTGAGCACACTGAGTACTGAGCACCAAGGACCCTGAGCACTGAGCACCCAGCACCCTGAGCACTGAGCACCCAGCACCCCGAGAATGAGCACAGAGCACCCTGAGTACTGAGAACCGAGCACCCTGAGTACTGAGCACCCAGCACGCTGAGCACTGAGCAACCAGCACCCCGAGTACTGAGCACCCAGCACCCAGAGCACTGAGCACCCAGCACCCCGAGAATGAGCACCCAGCACCCTGAGTACTGAGCACCCAGCACCCTGAGTACTGAGCACCCAGCACCCCGAGCACTGAGCACCCTGAATACTGAGCACCCAGCACCCTGAGTACTGTGCACTAAGCACCCAGAGGGCTGAGAACCCAGGACCCCGAGCACTGAGTACTGAGCACCCAGCACCCTGAGTACTGAGCACCGAGCTCCCCGAGCACTGAGCACCCTGAGTACTGAGAACCGAGCACCCTGAGTACTGAGCACCCAGCACGCTGAGCACTGAGCAACCAGCACCCCGAGTACTGAGCACCCAGCACCCAGAGCACTGAGCACCCAGCACCCCGAGAATGAGCACCCAGCAACCTGAGTACTGTGCACCGAGCACCCCGAGCACTGAGCACCCAGCACCGTGAGCACTGAGCACCCTGAGGACTGAGCACCCAGCACCCTGAGTACTGAGCACCCAGCACCCTGAGTACTGAGCACCCAGCATCCTGAGTACTGAGCACCGATCACCCTGAGCACTGAGCATCCAGCACCCCGAGCACTGAGCACCCAGCACCCTGAGTACTGAGCACCCAGCACCCCGAGCACTGAGCACTGAGCAACCTGAGTACTGAGCACTGAGCACCCTTAGTACTGAGCACCGAGCACCCTGAGTACTGAGCACCCAGCACGCTGAGCACTGAGCACGGAGCACCCCGAGGACTGAGCACCCAGCACCGTGAGCACTGAGCACCAGGCACCTTGAGTACTGAGCACCGAGCACCCCGAGCACTGAGCACCCAGCACCCTGAGTAATGAGCACCCACCAACCCGAGCACTGAGCACCCAGCACCCTGAGTACTGAGCACCCAGCACCCTGAGTACTGAGCACTGAGCACCCTGAGCACTGAGCACCCAGCACCCTGAGTACTGAGCACCCAGCAACCTGAGTACTGAGCACTCAGCAATCTGAGTACTGAGCACCGAGCACCCCGAGCACTGAGCACCCAGCACCCTGAGCACTGAGCACCCTGAGGACTGAGCACCCAGCACCCTGAGTACTGAGCACCCAGCACCCTGAGTACTGAGCACCCAGCATCCTGAGTACTGAGCACCGATCACCCTGAGCACTGAGCATCCAGCACCCCGAGCACTGAGCACCCAGCACCCTGAGTACTGAGCACCCTGAGTACTGAGCACCCAGCACCCCGAGCACTGAGCACCCAGCACCCTGAGTACTGAGCACCCTGAGTGCTGAGCACCCAGCACCCTGAGTACTGAGCACCCAGCACCCTGCGCACTGAGCACCCAGCACCCTGAGTACTGAGCACCCAGCACCCTGAGTACTTAGCACCCAGCACCTGAGCACTGAGCACCCAGCACCCTGAGTTCTGAGCACCGAGCACCCTGAGTACTGAGCACCCAGCACCCTGAGTACTGAGCACCCAGCACCCTGAGTACTGAGCACCGAGCACCCCGAGTACTGAGCACCCAGCACCCTGAGCACTGAGCACCCAGCACCCCGAGCACTGAGCACCCAGCACCCTGAGTACTGAGCACCGAGCACCCCGAGCACTGAGCACCCAGCACCCTGAGCACTGAGCACCCAGCACCCTGAGTACTGAGCACCCAGCACCCTGAGTACTGAGCACCGAGCACCCCGAGCACTGAGCACCCAGCACCCTGAGTACTGAGCACCCCGCACCAAAAGTACTGAGCACCGAGCATCCTGAGCACTGAGCACCGAGCACCCCGAACACTGAGCACCCAGCACCCTGAGTACTGAGCACCCAGCACCAAGAGTACTGAGCACCGAGCACCCCGAGCACTGAGCACCCAGCACCCTGTGTAATGAGCACCCAGCACCCCGAGTACTGAGAACCCAGCACCGTGAGTACTGAGCACCCAGCACCCTGAGCACTGAGCACAAAGCACGCTGAGTACTGAGCACACTGAGTACTGAGCACCAAGGACCCTGAGCACTGAGCACCCAGCACCCTGAGCACTGAGCACCCAGCACCCCGAGAATGAGCACAGAGCACCCTGAGTACTGAGAACCGAGCACCCTGAGTACTGAGCACCCAGCACGCTGAGCACTGAGCAACCAGCACCCCGAGTACTGAGCACCCAGCACCCAGAGCACTGAGCACCCAGCACCCCGAGAATGAGCACCCAGCACCCTGAGTACTGAGCACCCAGCACCCTGAGTACTGAGCACCCAGCACCCCGAGCACTGAGCACCCTGAATACTGAGCACCCAGCACCCTGAGCACTGAGCACCCAGCACCCTGAGTACTGAGCACCCAGCACCCCGAGCACTGAGCACCCAGCACCCTGAGTACTGAGCACCCAGCACCCTGAGTACTGAGCAACCAGAGCACTGAGCACCCAGCACCGTGAGCACTGAGCACCAGGCACCTTGAGTACTGAGCACCGAGCACCCCGAGCACTGAGCACCCAGCACCCTGAGTAATGAGCACCCACCAACCCGAGCACTGAGCACCCAGCACCCTGAGTACTGAGCACCCAGCACCCTGAGTACTGAGCACTGAGCACCCTGAGCACTGAGCACCCAGCACCCTGAGTACTGAGCACCCAGCAACCTGAGTACTGAGCACTCAGCAACCTGAGTACTGTGCACCGAGCACCCCGAGCACTGAGCACCCAGCACCGTGAGCACTGAGCACCCTGAGGACTGAGCACCCAGCACCCTGAGTACTGAGCACCCAGCACCCTGAGTACTGAGCACCCAGCATCCTGAGTACTGAGCACCGATCACCCTGAGCACTGAGCATCCAGCACCCCGAGCACTGAGCACCCAGCACCCTGAGTACTGAGCACCCAGCACCAAGAGTACTGAGCAGCGAGCACCCCGAGCACTGAGCACCCAGCACCCTGTGTAATGAGCACCCAGCACCCCGAGTACTGAGCACCCAGCACCGTGAGTACTGAGCACCCAGCACCCTGAGTACTGAGCACCCAGCACCCTGAGCACTGAGCACAAAGCACGCTGAGTACTGAGCACACTGAGTACTGAGCACCGAGGACCCTGAGCACTGAGCACCCAGCACCCTGAGCACTGAGCACCCAGCACCCCGAGAATGAGCACCAAGCACCCTGAGTACTGAGAACCGAGCACCCTGAGTATTGAGCACCCAGCACGCTGAGCACTGAGCAACCAGCACCCCGAGTACTGCGCACCCAGCACCCAGAGCACTGAGCACCCAGCACCCCGAGAATGAGCACCCAGCACCCTGAGTACTGAGCACCCAGCACCCTGAGTACTGAGCACCCAGCAACCCGAGCACTGAGCACCCTGAATACTGAGCACCCAGCACCCTGAGTACTGTGCACTAAGCACCCAGAGGGCTGAGAACCCAGGACCCCGAGCACTGAGTACTGAGTACCCAGCACCCTGAGTACTGAGCACCGAGCTCCACGAACACTGAGCACCCTGAGTACTGAGCACCCAGCACCCTGAGTACTGAGCACCCAGCACCCCGAGCCCTGAGCACCCAGCACCCTGATTACTGAGCAACCAGCACCCTGAGTACTGAGCAACCAGAGCACTGAGCACCCAGCACCCTGAGTACTGAGCACCCAATGTACTGAGCACCGAGCACACCGAGCACTGAGCACCGAGCACCCTGAGTACTGAGCACCCAGCACCCTGAGCACTGAGCACCCAGCACCCTGAGTACTGAGCACCGAGCACCCCGAGCACTGAGCACCCAGCGCCCCGAGCACTGAGCACCCAGCACCCTGAGTACTGAGAACCGAGAACCCTGAGCACTGAGCACCCAGCACCCTGAGTACTGAGCACCGAGCACCCCGAGCACTGAGCACCCAGCGCCCCGAGCACTGAGCACCCAGCACCCGTAGCACTGAGCACCCAGCACCCCGAGCAATGAGCACCCAGCACCCTGAGTACTGAGCACCCAGCACCCCGAGTACTGAGCACCCAGCAACCTGAGCACCGAGCACCCAGCACCCCGAGCATTGAGCACCCAGCACCCTGAGCACTGAACACCCAGCACCCTGAATACTGAGCACCGAGCACCCCGAGGACTGAGCACCCTGAGGACTGAGCACCCAGCACCCTGAGTACTGAGCACCCAGCACCCAGAGCACTGAGCACCGAGCACCCTGAGTACTGAACACCCAGCACCCTGAGCACTGAGCACTGAGCACCCAGCACCCTGAGCACTGAGCACTGAGCACCCAGCACCCCGAGCACTGAGCACCCAGCACCCTGAGCACCCAGCACCGTGAACACTGAGCACCCTGAGCACTGAGCACCCTGAGTACTGAGCACTGAGCACCCAGCACCCTGAGTACTGAGCACCCAGCACCCTGAGTACTGAGCACCCAGCACCCCGAGCACTGAGCACTGAGCAACCTGAGTACTGAGCACTGAGCACCCTTAGTACTGAGCACCGAGCACCCTGAGTACTGAGCACCCAGCACCCTGAGCACTGAGCACGGAGCACCCCGAGGACTGAGCACCCAGCACCGTGAGCACTGAGCACCAGGCACCTTGAGTACTGAGCACCGAGCACCACGAGCACTGAGCACCCAGCACCCTGAGTAATGAGATACCCACCAACCCGAGAACTGAGCACCCAGCACCCTGAGTACTGAGCACCCAGCACCCTGAGTACTGAGCACTGAGCACCCTGAGCACTGAGCACCCAGCACCCTGAGTACTGAGCACCCAGCAACCTGAGTACTGAGCACTCAGCAACCTGAGTACTGAGCACCGAGCACCCCGAGCACTGAGCACCCAGCACCCTGAGCACTGAGCACCCTGAGTTCTGAGCACCGAGCACCCTGAGTACTGAGCACCCAGCACCCTGAGTACTGAGCACCCAGCACCCTGAGTACTGAGCACCGAGCACCCCGAGTACTGAGCACCCAGCACCCTGAGCACTGAGCACCCAGCACCCCGAGCACTGAGCACCCAGCACCCTGAGTACTGAGCACCGAGCACCCCGAGCACTGAGCACCCAGCACCCTGAGCACTGAGCACCCAGCACCCTGAGTACTGAGCACCCAGCACCCTGAGTACTGAGCACCGAGCACCCCGAGCACTGAGCACCCAGCACCCTGAGTACTGAGCACCCCGCACCAAAAGTACTGAGCACCGAGCATCCTGAGCACTGAGCACCGAGCACCCCGAGCACTGAGCACCCAGCACCCTGAGTACTGAGCACCCAGCACCAAGAGTACTGAGCACCGAGCACCCCGAGCACTGAGCACCCAGCACCCTGTGTAATGAGCACCCAGCACCCCGAGTACTGAGCACCCAGCACCGTGAGTACTGAGCACCCAGCACCCTGAGCACTGAGCACAAAGCACGCTGAGTACTGAGCACACTGAGTACTGAGCACCAAGGACCCTGAGCACTGAGCACCCAGCACCCTGAGCACTGAGCACCCAGCACCCCGAGAATGAGCACAGAGCACCCTGAGTACTGAGAACCGAGCACCCTGAGTACTGAGCACCCAGCACGCTGAGCACTGAGCAACCAGCACCCCGAGTACTGAGCACCCAGCACCCAGAGCACTGAGCACCCAGCACCCCGAGAATGAGCACCCAGCACCCTGAGTACTGAGCACCCAGCACCCTGAGTACTGAGCACCCAGCACCCCGAGCACTGAGCACCCTGAATACTGAGCACCCAGCACCCTGAGTACTGTGCACTAAGCACCCAGAGGGCTGAGAACCCAGGACCCCGAGCACTGAGTACTGAGCACCCAGCACCCTGAGTACAGAGCACCGAGCTCCCCGAGCACTGAGCACCCTGAGTACTGAGCACCCAGCACCCTGAGTACTGAGCACCCATCACCCTGAGCACTGAGCACCCAGCACCCTGAGTACTGAGCACCCAGCACCCCGAGCACTGAGCACCCAGCACCCTGAGTACTGAGCACCCAGCACCCTGAGTACTGAGCAACCAGAGCACGGAGCACCCAGCACCCTGAGCACTGAGCACCAGGCACCTTGAGTACTGAGCACCGAGCACCCCGAGCACTGAGCACCCAGCACCCTGAGTAATGAGCACCCACCAACCCGAGCACTGAGCACCCAGCACCCCGAGAATGAGCACCAAGCACCCTGAGTACTGAGAACCGAGCACCCTGAGTATTGAGCACCCAGCACGCTGAGCACTGAGCAACCAGCACCCCGAGTACTGCGCACCCAGCACCCAGAGCACTGAGCACCCAGCACCCCGAGAATGAGCACCCAGCACCCTGAGTACTGAGCACCCAGCACCCTGAGTACTGAGCACCCAGCACCCCGAGCACTGAGCACCCTGAATACTGAGCACCCAGCACCCTGAGTACTGTGCACTAAGCACCCAGAGGGCTGAGAACCCAGGACCCCGAGCACTGAGTACTGAGTACCCAGCACCCTGAGTACTGAGCACCGAGCTCCACGAACACTGAGCACCCTGAGTACTGAGCACCCAGCACCCTGAGTACTGAGCACCCAGCACCCCGAGCCCTGAGCACCCAGCACCCTGATTACTGAGCAACCAGCACCCTGAGTACTGAGCAACCAGAGCACTGAGCACCCAGCACCCTGAGTACTGAGCACCCAATGTACTGAGCACCGAGCACACCGAGCACTGAGCACCGAGCACCCTGAGTACTGAGCACCCAGCACCCTGAGCACTGAGCACCCAGCACCCTGAGTACTGAGCACCGAGCACCCCGAGCACTGAGCACCCAGCGCCCCGAGCACTGAGCACCCAGCACCCTGAGTACTGAGCACCGAGCACCCTGAGCACTGAGCACCCAGCACCCTGAGTACTGAGCACCGAGCACCCCGAGCACTGAGCACCCAGCGCCCCGAGCACTGAGCACCCAGCACCCGTAGCACTGAGCACCCAGCACCCCGAGCAATGAGCACCCAGCACCCTGAGTACTGAGCACCCAGCACCCCGAGTACTGAGCACCCAGCAACCTGAGCACCGAGCACCCAGCACCCGGAGCATTGAGCACCCAGCACCCTGAGCACTGAACACCCAGCACCCTGAATACTGAGCACCGAGCACCCCGAGGACTGAGCACCCTGAGGACTGAGCACCCAGCACCCTGAGTACTGAGCACCCAGCACCCAGAGCACTGAGCACCGAGCACCCTGAGTACTGAACACCCAGCACCCTGAGCACTGAGCACTGAGCACCCAGCACCCTGAGCACTGAGCACTGAGCACCCAGCACCCCGAGCACTGAGCACCCAGCACCCTGAGCACCCAGCACCGTGAACACTGAGCACCCTGAGCACTGAGCACCCTGAGTACTGAGCACTGAGCACCCAGCACCCTGAGTACTGAGCACCCAGCACCCTGAGTACTGAGCACCCAGCACCCCGAGCACTGAGCACTGAGCAACCTGAGTACTGAGCACTGAGCACCCTTAGTACTGAGCACCGAGCACCCTGAGTACTGAGCACCCAGCACCCTGAGCACTGAGCACGGAGCACCCCGAGGACTGAGCACCCAGCACCGTGAGCACTGAGCACCAGGCACCTTGAGTACTGAGCACCGAGCACCACGAGCACTGAGCACCCAGCACCCTGAGTAATGAGATACCCACCAACCCGAGAACTGAGCACCCAGCACCCTGAGTACTGAGCACCCAGCACCCTGAGTACTGAGCACTGAGCACCCTGAGCACTGAGAACCCAGCACCCTGAGTACTGAGCACCCAGCAACCTGAGTACTGAGCACTCAGCAACCTGAGTACTGAGCACCGAGCAACCCGAGCACTGAGCACCCAGCACCCTGAGCACTGAGCACCCTGAGGACTGAGCACCCAGCACCCTGAGTACTGAGCACCCAGCACCCTGAGTACTGAGCACCCAGCATCCTGAGTACTGAGTACTGAGCACCCTGAGTACTGAGCACCCAGCACCCCGAGCACTGAGCACCCAGCACCCTGAGTACTGAGCACCCTGAGTGCTGAGCACCCAGCACCCTGAGTACTGAGCACCCAGCACCCTGAGCACTGAGCACCCAGCACCCTGAGTACTGAGCACCCAGCACCCTGAGTACTTAGCACCCAGCACCTGAGCACTGAGCACCCAGCACCCTGAGTTCTGAGCACCGAGCACCCTGAGTACTGAGCACCCAGCACCCTGAGTACTGAGCACCCAGCACCCTGAGTACTGAGCACCGAGCACCCCGAGTACTGAGCACCCAGCACCCTGAGCACTGAGCACCCAGCATCCCGAGCACTGAGCACCCAGCACCCTGAGTACTGAGCACCGAGCACCCCGAGCACTGAGCACCCAGCACCCTGAGCACTGAGCACCCAGCACCCTGAGTACTGAGCACCCAGCACCCTGAGTACTGAGCACCGAGCACCCCGAGCACTGAGCACCCAGCACCCTGAGTACTGAGCACCCCGCACCAAAAGTACTGAGCACCGAGCATCCTGAGCACTGAGCACCGAGCACCCCGAGCACTGAGCACCCAGCACCCTGAGTACTGAGCACCCAGCACCAAGAGTACTGAGCACCGAGCACCCCGAGCACTGAGCACCCAGCACCCTGTGTAATGAGCACCCAGCACCCCGAGTACTGAGCACCCAGCACCGTGAGTACTGAGCACCCAGCACCCTGAGCACTGAGCACAAAGCACGCTGAGTACTGAGCACACTGAGTACTGAGCACCAAGGACCCTGAGCACTGAGCACCCAGCACCCTGAGCACTGAGCACCCAGCACCCCGAGAATGAGCACAGAGCACCCTGAGTACTGAGAACCGAGCAATCTGAGTACTGAGCACCCAGCACGCTGAGCACTGATCAACCAGCACCCCGAGTACTGAGCACCCAGCACCCAGAGCACTGAGCACCCAGCACCCCGAGAATGAGCACCCAGCACCCTGAGTACTGAGCACCCAGCACCCTGAGTACTGAGCACCCAGCACCCCGAGCACTGAGCACCCTGAATACTGAGCACCCAGCACCCTGAGTACTGTGCACTAAGCACCCAGAGGGCTGAGAACCCAGGACCCCGAGCACTGAGTACTGAGCACCCAGCACCCTGAGTACTGAGCACCGAGCTCCCCGAGCACTGAGCACCCTGAGTACTGAGCACCCAGCACCCTGAGTACTGAGCACCCAGCACCCTGAGCACTGAGCACCCAGCACCCTGAGTACTGAGCACCCAGCACCCCGAGCACTGAGCACCCAGCACCCTGAGTACTGAGCACCCAGCACCCTGAGTACTGAGCAACCAGAGCACTGAGCACCCAGCACCGTGAGCACTGAGCACCAGGCACCTTGAGTACTGAGCACCGAGCACCCCGAGCACTGAGCACACAGCACCCTGAGTAATGAGCACCCACCAACCCGAGCACTGAGCACCCAGCACCCTGAGTACTGAGCACCCAGCACCCTGAGTACTGAGCACTGAGCACCCTGAGCACTGAGCACCCAGCACCCTGAGTACTGAGCACCCAGCAACCTGAGTACTGAGCACTCAGCAACCTGAGTACTGAGCACCGAGCACCCCGAGCACTGAGCACCCAGCACCCTGAGCACTGAGCACCCTGAGGACTGAGCACCCAGCACCCTGAGTACTGAGCACCCAGCACCCTGGGTACTGAGCACCCAGCATCCTGAGTACTGAGCACCGATCACCCTGAGCACTGAGCATCCAGCACCCCGAGCACTGAGCACCCAGCACCCTGAGTACTGAGCACCCTGAGTACTGAGCACCCAGCACCCCGAGCACTGAGCACCCAGCACCCTGAGTACTGAGCACCCTGAGTGCTGAGCACCCAGCACCCTGAGTACTGAGCACCCAGCACCCTGAGAACTGAGCACCCAGCACCCTGAGTACTGAGCACCCAGCACCCTGAGTACTTAGCACCCAGCACCTGAGCACTGAGCACCGAGCACCCTGAGTTCTGAGCACCGAGCACCCTGAGTACTGAGCACCCAGCACCCTGAGTACTGAGCACCCAGCACCCTGAGTACTGAGCACCGAGCAACCAGAGCACTGAGCACCCAGCACCCTGAGTACTGAGCACCCTGAGGACTGAGCACCGATCACCCTGAGCACTGAGCACCGAGCACCCTGAGTACTGAGCACCCAGCACCCTGAGCACTGAGCACCCAGCACCCTGAGTACTGAGCAGCGAGCACCCTGAGTACTGAGCACCCAGCACCCTGAGTACTGAGCACCCAGCACCCTGAGTACTGAGCACCGAGCACCCCGAGTACTGAGCACCCAGCACCCTGAGCACTCAGCACCCAGCACACCGAGCACTGAGCACCCAGCACCCTGAGTACTGAGCTCCCAGCACCCCGAGCCCTGAGCACCCAGCACCCTGAGTACTGAGCACCCAATGTACTGAGCACCGAGCACACCGAGCACTGAGCACCCAGCACCCGTAGCACTGAGCACCCAGCACCCCGAGCAATGAGCACCAAGCACCCTGAGTACTGAGCACCCAGCACCCCGAGTACTCAGCACCCAGCAACCTGAGCACCGAGCACCCAGCACCCCGAGCATTGAGCACCCAGCACCCTGAGCACTGAACACCCAGCACCCTGAGTACTGAGCACCGAGCACCCCGAGGACTGAGCACCCAGCACCCCGAGCACTGAGCACCGAGCACCCCGAGCACTGAGCACCCAGCACCCCGAGCACTGAGCACCCAGCACCCCCAGCACTGAGCACCCAGCACCCTGAGTACTGAGCACCCAGCACCCTGAGTACTGAGCAACCAGAGCACTGAGCACCCAGCACCCTGAGTACTGAGCACCCTGAGGACTGAGCACCGATCACCCTGAGTACTGAGCACCGAGCACCCTGAGTACTGAGCACCCAGCACCCTGAGCACTGAGCACCCAGCACCCTGAGTACTGAGCACTGAGCACCCAGCACCCTGAGCACTGAGCACCCAGCAACCTGAGTACTGAGCACTGAGCACCCAGCACGCCGAGCACTGATCACCCAGCACCCTGAGCACTGAGCACCCAGCACCCTGAGCACTGAGCACGGAGCACCCCGAGGACTGAGCACCCAGCACCGTGAGCACTGAGCACCAGGCACCTTGAGTACTGAGCACCGAGCACCCCGAGCACTGAGCACCCAGCACCCTGAGTAATGAGCACCCACCAACCCGAGCACTGAGCACCCAGCACCCTGAGTACTGAGCACCCAGCACCCTGAGTACTGAGCACTGAGCACCCTGAGCACTGAGCACCCAGCACCCTGAGTACTGAGCACCCAGCAACCTGAGTACTGAGCACTCAGCAACCTGAGTACTGAGCACCGAGCACCCCGAGCACTGAGCACCCAGCACCCTGAGCACTGAGCACCCTGAGGACTGAGCACCCAGCACCCTGAGTACTGAGCACCCAGCACCCTGAGTACTGAGCACCCAGCATCCTGAGTACTGAGCACCGATCACCCTGAGCACTGAGCATCCAGCACCCCGAGCACTGAGCACCCAGCACCCTGAGTACTGAGCACCCTGAGTACTGAGCACCCAGCACCCCGAGCACTGAGCACCCAGCACCCTGAGTACTGAGCACCCTGAGTGCTGAGCACCCAGCACCCTGAGTACTGAGCACCCAGCACCCTGAGCACTGAGCACCCAGCACCCTGAGTACTGAGCACCCAGCACCCTGAGTACTTAGCACCCAGCACATGAGCACTGAGCACCCAGCACCCTGAGTTCTGAGCACCGAGCACCCTGAGTACTGAGCACCCAGCACCCTGAGTACTGAGCACCCAGCACCCCGAGCACTGAGCACCCTGAATACTGAGCACCCAGCACCCTGAGTACTGTGCACTAAGCACCCAGAGGGCTGAGAACCCAGGACCCCGAGCACTGAGTACTGAGTACCCAGCACCCTGAGTACTGAGCACCGAGCTCCACGAACACTGAGCACCCTGAGTACTGAGCACCCAGCACCCTGAGTACTGAGCACCCAGCACCCCGAGCCCTGAGCACCCAGCACCCTGATTACTGAGCAACCAGCACCCTGAGTACTGAGCAACCAGAGCACTGAGCACCCAGCACCCTGAGTACTGAGCACCCAATGTACTGAGCACCGAGCACACCGAGCACTGAGCACCGAGCACCCTGAGTACTGAGCACCCAGCACCCTGAGCACTGAGCACCCAGCACCCTGAGTACTGAGCACCGAGCACCCCGAGCACTGAGCACCCAGCGCCCCGAGCACTGAGCACCCAGCACCCTGAGTACTGAGCACCGAGCACCCTGAGCACTGAGCACCCAGCACCCTGAGTACTGAGCACCGAGCACCCCGAGCACTGAGCACCCAGCGCCCCGAGCACTGAGCACCCAGCACCCGTAGCACTGAGCACCCAGCACCCCGAGCAATGAGCACCCAGCACCCTGAGTACTGAGCACCCAGCACCCCGAGTACTGAGCACCCAGCAACCTGAGCACCGAGCACCCAGCACCCGGAGCATTGAGCACCCAGCACCCTGAGCACTGAACACCCAGCACCCTGAATACTGAGCACCGAGCACCCCGAGGACTGAGCACCCTGAGGACTGAGCACCCAGCACCCTGAGTACTGAGCACCCAGCACCCAGAGCACTGAGCACCGAGCACCCTGAGTACTGAACACCCAGCACCCTGAGCACTGAGCACTGAGCACCCAGCACCCTGAGCACTGAGCACTGAGCACCCAGCACCCCGAGCACTGAGCACCCAGCACCCTGAGCACCCAGCACCGTGAACACTGAGCACCCTGAGCACTGAGCACCCTGAGTACTGAGCACTGAGCACCCAGCACCCTGAGTACTGAGCACCCAGCACCCTGAGTACTGAGCACCCAGCACCCCGAGCACTGAGCACTGAGCAACCTGAGTACTGAGCACTGAGCACCCTTAGTACTGAGCACCGAGCACCCTGAGTACTGAGCACCCAGCACCCTGAGCACTGAGCACGGAGCACCCCGAGGACTGAGCACCCAGCACCGTGAGCACTGAGCACCAGGCACCTTGAGTACTGAGCACCGAGCACCACGAGCACTGAGCACCCAGCACCCTGAGTAATGAGATACCCACCAACCCGAGAACTGAGCACCCAGCACCCTGAGTACTGAGCACCCAGCACCCTGAGTACTGAGCACTGAGCACCCTGAGCACTGAGAACCCAGCACCCTGAGTACTGAGCACCCAGCAACCTGAGTACTGAGCACTCAGCAACCTGAGTACTGAGCACCGAGCAACCCGAGCACTGAGCACCCAGCACCCTGAGCACTGAGCACCCTGAGGACTGAGCACCCAGCACCCTGAGTACTGAGCACCCAGCACCCTGAGTACTGAGCACCCAGCATCCTGAGTACTGAGTACTGAGCACCCTGAGTACTGAGCACCCAGCACCCCGAGCACTGAGCACCCAGCACCCTGAGTACTGAGCACCCTGAGTGCTGAGCACCCAGCACCCTGAGTACTGAGCACCCAGCACCCTGAGCACTGAGCACCCAGCACCCTGAGTACTGAGCACCCAGCACCCTGAGTACTTAGCACCCAGCACCTGAGCACTGAGCACCCAGCACCCTGAGTTCTGAGCACCGAGCACCCTGAGTACTGAGCACCCAGCACCCTGAGTACTGAGCACCCAGCACCCTGAGTACTGAGCACCGAGCACCCCGAGTACTGAGCACCCAGCACCCTGAGCACTGAGCACCCAGCACCCCGAGCACTGAGCACCCAGCACCCTGAGTACTGAGCACCGAGCACCCCGAGCACTGAGCACCCAGCACCCTGAGCACTGAGCACCCAGCACCCTGAGTACTGAGCACCCAGCACCCTGAGTACTGAGCACCGAGCACCCCGAGCACTGAGCACCCAGCACCCTGAGTACTGAGCACCCCGCACCAAAAGTACTGAGCACCGAGCATCCTGAGCACTGAGCACCGAGCACCCCGAGCACTGAGCACCCAGCACCCTGAGTACTGAGCACCCAGCACCAAGAGTACTGAGCACCGAGCACCCCGAGCACTGAGCACCCAGCACCCTGTGTAATGAGCACCCAGCACCCCGAGTACTGAGCACCCAGCACCGTGAGTACTGAGCACCCAGCACCCTGAGCACTGAGCACAAAGCACGCTGAGTACTGAGCACACTGAGTACTGAGCACCAAGGACCCTGAGCACTGAGCACCCAGCACCCTGAGCACTGAGCACCCAGCACCCCGAGAATGAGCACAGAGCACCCTGAGTACTGAGAACCGAGCAATCTGAGTACTGAGCACCCAGCACGCTGAGCACTGATCAACCAGCACCCCGAGTACTGAGCACCCAGCACCCAGAGCACTGAGCACCCAGCACCCCGAGAATGAGCACCCAGCACCCTGAGTACTGAGCACCCAGCACCCTGAGTACTGAGCACCCAGCACCCCGAGCACTGAGCACCCTGAATACTGAGCACCCAGCACCCTGAGTACTGTGCACTAAGCACCCAGAGGGCTGAGAACCCAGGACCCCGAGCACTGAGTACTGAGCACCCAGCACCCTGAGTACTGAGCACCGAGCTCCCCGAGCACTGAGCACCCTGAGTACTGAGCACCCAGCACCCTGAGTACTGAGCACCCAGCACCCTGAGCACTGAGCACCCAGCAACCTGAGTACTGAGCACCCAGCACCCCGAGCACTGAGCACCCAGCACCCTGAGTACTGAGCACCCAGCACCCTGAGTACTGAGCAACCAGAGCACTGAGCACCCAGCACCGTGAGCACTGAGCACCAGGCACCTTGAGTACTGAGCACCGAGCACCCCGAGCACTGAGCACACAGCACCCTGAGTAATGAGCACCCACCAACCCGAGCACTGAGCACCCAGCACCCTGAGTACTGAGCACCCAGCACCCTGAGTACTGAGCACTGAGCACCCTGAGCACTGAGCACCCAGCACCCTGAGTACTGAGCACCCAGCAACCTGAGTACTGAGCACTCAGCAACCTGAGTACTGAGCACCGAGCACCCCGAGCACTGAGCACCCAGCACCCTGAGCACTGAGCACCCTGAGGACTGAGCACCCAGCACCCTGAGTACTGAGCACCCAGCACCCTGGGTACTGAGCACCCAGCATCCTGAGTACTGAGCACCGATCACCCTGAGCACTGAGCATCCAGCACCCCGAGCACTGAGCACCCAGCACCCTGAGTACTGAGCACCCTGAGTACTGAGCACCCAGCACCCCGAGCACTGAGCACCCAGCACCCTGAGTACTGAGCACCCTGAGTGCTGAGCACCCAGCACCCTGAGTACTGAGCACCCAGCACCCTGAGAACTGAGCACCCAGCACCCTGAGTACTGAGCACCCAGCACCCTGAGTACTTAGCACCCAGCACCTGAGCACTGAGCACCGAGCACCCTGAGTTCTGAGCACCGAGCACCCTGAGTACTGAGCACCCAGCACCCTGAGTACTGAGCACCCAGCACCCTGAGTACTGAGCACCGAGCAACCAGAGCACTGAGCACCCAGCACCCTGAGTACTGAGCACCCTGAGGACTGAGCACCGATCACCCTGAGCACTGAGCACCGAGCACCCTGAGTACTGAGCACCCAGCACCCTGAGCACTGAGCACCCAGCACCCTGAGTACTGAGCAGCGAGCACCCTGAGTACTGAGCACCCAGCACCCCGAGTACTCAGCACCCAGCAACCTGAGCACCGAGCACCCAGCACCCCGAGCATTGAGCACCCAGCACCCTGAGCACTGAACACCCAGCACCCTGAGTACTGAGCACCGAGCACCCCGAGGACTGAGCACCCAGCACCCCGAGCACTGAGCACCGAGCACCCCGAGCACTGAGCACCCAGCACCCCGAGCACTGAGCACCCAGCACCCCCAGCACTGAGCACCCAGCACCCTGAGTACTGAGCACCCAGCACCCTGAGTACTGAGCAACCAGAGCACTGAGCACCCAGCACCCTGAGTACTGAGCACCCTGAGGACTGAGCACCGATCACCCTGAGTACTGAGCACCGAGCACCCTGAGTACTGAGCACCCAGCACCCTGAGCACTGAGCACCCAGCACCCTGAGTACTGAGCACTGAGAACCCAGCACCCTGAGCACTGAGCACCCAGCAACCTGAGTACTGAGCACTGAGCACCCAGCACGCCGAGCACTGATCACCCAGCACCCTGAGCACTGAGCACCCAGCACCCTGAGCACTGAGCACGGAGCACCCCGAGGACTGAGCACCCAGCACCGTGAGCACTGAGCACCAGGCACCTTGAGTACTGAGCACCGAGCACCCCGAGCACTGAGCACCCAGCACCCTGAGTAATGAGCACCCACCAACCCGAGCACTGAGCACCCAGCACCCTGAGTACTGAGCACCCAGCACCCTGAGTACTGAGCACTGAGCACCCTGAGCACTGAGCACCCAGCACCCTGAGTACTGAGCACCCAGCAACCTGAGTACTGAGCACTCAGCAACCTGAGTACTGAGCACCGAGCACCCCGAGCACTGAGCACCCAGCACCCTGAGCACTGAGCACCCTGAGGACTGAGCACCCAGCACCCTGAGTACTGAGCACCCAGCACCCTGAGTACTGAGCACCCAGCATCCTGAGTACTGAGCACCGATCACCCTGAGCACTGAGCATCCAGCACCCCGAGCACTGAGCACCCAGCACCCTGAGTACTGAGCACCCTGAGTACTGAGCACCCAGCACCCCGAGCACTGAGCACCCAGCACCCTGAGTACTGAGCACCCTGAGTGCTGAGCACCCAGCACCCTGAGTACTGAGCACCCAGCACCCTGAGCACTGAGCACCCAGCACCCTGAGTACTGAGCACCCAGCACCCTGAGTACTTAGCACCCAGCACATGAGCACTGAGCACCCAGCACCCTGAGTTCTGAGCACCGAGCACCCTGAGTACTGAGCACCCAGCACCCTGAGTACTGAGCACCCAGCACCCTGAGTACTGAGCACCGAGCACCCCGAGTACTGAGCACCCAGCACCCTGAGCACTGAGCACCCAGCACCCCGAGCACTGAGCACCCAGCACCCTGAGTACTGAGCACCGAGCACCCCGAGCACTGAGCACCCAGCACCCTGAGCACTGAGCACCCAGCACCCTGAGTACTGAGCACCCAGCACCATGATTACTGAGCACACAGCACCCTGAGCACTGAGCACCCAGCAACCTGAGTACTGAGCACCCAGCACCCTGAGCACTCAGCACCCAGCACCCTGAGTACTGAGCACCGAGCACCCCGAGCACTGAGCACCCAGCACCCTGAGTACTGAGCACCCAGCACCAAAAGTACTGAGCACCGAGCATCCTGAGCACTGAGCACCGAGCACCCCGAGCACTGAGCACCCAGCACCCTGAGTACTGAGCACCCAGCACCAAGAGTACTGAGCAGCGAGCACCCCGAGCACTGAGCACCCAGCACCCTGTGTAATGAGCACCCAGCACCCCGAGTACTGAGCACCCAGCACCGTGAGTACTGAGCACCCAGCACCCTGAGTACTGAGCACCCAGCACCCTGAGCACTGAGCACAAAGCACGCTGAGTACTGAGCACACTGAGTACTGAGCACCGAGGACCCTGAGCACTGAGCACCCAGCACCCTGAGCACTGAGCACCCAGCACCCCGAGAATGAGAACCCAGCACCCTGAGTACTGAGAACCGAGCACCCTGAGTACTGATCACCCAGCACGCTGAGCACTGAGCAACCAGCACCCCGACTACAGAGCACCCAGCACCCAGAGCACTGAGCACCCAGCACCCCGAGAATGAGCACCCAGCACCCTGAGTACTGAGCACCCAGCACCCTGAGTACTGAGCACCCAGCACCCCGAGCACTGAGCACCCTGAATACTGAGCACCCAGCACCCTGAGTACTGTGCACTAAGCACATTGAGGGCTGAGAACCCAGGACCCCGAGCACTGAGTACTGAGCACCCAGCACCCTGAGTACTGAGCACCGAGCTCCACGAGCACTGAGCACCCTGAGTACTGAGCACCCAGCACCCTGAGTACTGAGCACCCAGCACCCTGAGCACTGAGCACCCAGCACCCTGAGTACTGAGCACCCAGCACCCCGAGCACTGAGCACCCAGCACCCTGAGTACTGAGCACCCAGCACCCTGAGTACTGAGCAACCAGAGCACTGAGCACCCAGCACCCTGAGTACTGAGCACCCTGAGGACTGAGCACCGATCACCCTGAGCACTGAGCACCGAGCACCCTGAGTACTGAGCACCCAGCACCCTGAGCACTGAGCACCCAGCACCCTGAGTACTGAGCAGCGAGCACCGTGAGTACTGAGCACCCAGCACCCTGAGTACTGAGCACCCAGCACCCTGAGTACTGAGCACCGAGCACCCCGAGTACTGAGCACCCAGCACCCTGAGCACTCAGCACCCAGCACACCGAGCACTGAGCACCCAGCACCCTGAGTACTGAGCTCCGAGCACCCCGAGCCCTGAGCACCCAGCACCCGGAGTACTGAGCACCCTGAGTACTGAGCACCGATCACCCTGAGCACTGAGCACCCAGCACCCTGTGTACAGAGCACCCAATGTACTGAGCACCGAGCACACCGAGCACTGAGCACCCAGCACCCTGAGTACTGAGCACCGAGCACCCTGAGCACTGAGCACCCAGCACCCTGAGTACTGAGCACCGAGCACCCCGAGCACTGAGAACCCAGCGCCCCGAGCACTGAGCACCCAGCACCCCGAGCACTGAGCACCCAGCACCTGTAGCACTGAGCACCCTGCACCCCAAGCAATGAGCACCCAGCACCCTGAGTACTGAGCACCCAGCACCCCGAGTACTGAGCACCCAGCAACCTGAGCACCGAGCACCCAGCACCCCGAGCATTGAGCACCCAGCACCCTGAGCGCTGAACACCCAGCACCCTGAGTACTGAGCACCGAGCACCCCGAGGACTGAGCACCCAGCACCCCGAGCACTGAGCACCGAGCACCCCGAGCACTGAGCACCCAGCACCCCGAGCACTGAGCACCCAGCACCCCGAGCACTGAGCACCCAGCACCCTGAGTACTGAGCACCCAGCATCCTGAGTACTGAGCAACCAGAGCACTGAGCACCCAGCACCCTGAGTACTGAGCACCCTGAGGACTGAGCACCGATCACCCTGAGTACTAAGCACCGAGCACCCTGAGTACTGAGCACCCAGCACCCTGAGCACTGAGCACCCAGCACCCTGAGTACTGAGCAGCGAGCACCCTGAGTACTGAGCACCCAGCACCCTGAGTACTGAGCACCCAGCACCCTGAGTACTGAGCACCGAGCACCCCGAGTACTGAGCACCCAGCACCCTGAGCACTCAGCACCCAGCACCCCGAGCACTGAGCAGCCAGCACCCTGAGTACTGAGCTCCCAGCACCCCGAGCCCTGAGCACCCAGCACCCTGAGTACTGAGCACCCTGAGTACTGAGCACCGATCACCCTGAACACTGAGCACAAAGCACCCTGAGTACTGAGCACCCAACGTACTGAGCACCGAGCACACCGAGCACTGAGCACCCAGCACCCTGAGTACTGAGCACCGAGCACCCTGAGCACTGAGCACCCAGCACCCTGAGTACTGAGCACCGAGAACCCCGAGCACTGAGCACCCAGCGCCCCGAGCACTGAGCACCCAGCACCCCGAGCACTGAGCACCCAGCACCCGTAGCACTGAGCACCCAGCACCCCGAGCAATGAGCACCCAGCACCCTGAGTACTGAGCACCCAGCACCCCGAGTACTGAGCACCCAGCAACCTGAGCACCGAGCACCCAGCACCCCGAGCACTGAGCACCCAGCACCCTGAGCACTGAACACCCAGCACCCTGAGTACTGAGCACCGAGCACCCCGAGTACTGAGCACCCAGCACCCCGAGCACTGAGCACCGAGCACCCCGAGCACTGAGCACATAGCACCCTGAGCAATGAGCACCCAGCACCCCGAGCACTGAGCACCCAGCACCCCGAGCACTGAGCACCCAGCACCCCGAGCACTGAGCACCCAGCACCCCGAGCACTATGCACCCAGCACCCTGAGTACTCAGCACCCAGCACCCTGAGCACTGAGCACCCAGCACACTGAGCACTGAGCACAAAGCACGCTGAGTACTGAGCACTGAACACCCTGAGCACTGAGCACAAAGCACTCTGAGTACTGAGCACTGAGCACCCTGAGTACTGAGCACTGAGCACCGAGCACCCTGAGTACTGAGCACCCTGAGGACTGAGCACCCAGCACCCTGAGTACTGAGCACCCAGCACCCAGAGCACTGAGCACCGAGCACCCTGAGTACTGAACACCCAGCACCCTGAGCACTGAGCACTGAGCACCCAGCACCCTGAGCACTGAGCACTGAGCACCCAGCACCCCGAGCACTGAGCACCCAGCACCCTGAGCACTGAGCACTGAGCACCCAGCACCCTGAGTACTGAGCACCCAACACTCTAAGCACTGAGCACCCAGCACGCTGAGTACTGAGCACTGAGCACCCAGCACCCTGAGTACTGAGCACCCAGCACCCTGAGTACTGAGCACCCAGCACCCCGAGCACTGAGCACTGAGCAACCTGAGTACTGAGCACTGAGCACACTTAGTACTGAGCACCGAGCACCCTGAGTACTGAGCAAACAGCACCCTGAGCACTGAGCACGGAGCACCCCGAGGACTGAGCACCCAGCACCGTGAGCACTGAGCACCAGGCACCTTGAGTACTGAGCACCGAGCACCCCGAGCACTGAGCACCCAGCACCCTGAGTAATGAGCACCCACCAACCCGAGCACTGAGCACCCAGCACCCTGAGTACTGAGCACCCAGCACCCTGAGTACTGAGCACTGAGCACCCTGAGCACTGAGCACCCAGCACCCTGAGTACTGAGCACCCAGCAACCTGAGTACTGAGCACTCAGCAACCTGAGTACTGAGCACCGAGCACCCCGAGCACTGAGCACCCAGCACCCTGAGCACTGAGCACCCTGAGGACTGAGCACCCAGCACCCTGAGTACTGAGCACCCAGCACCCTGAGTACTGAGCACCCAGCATCCTGAGTACTGAGCACCGATCACCCTGAGCACTGAGCATCCAGCACCCCGAGCACTGAGCACCCAGCACACTGAGTACTGAGCACCCTGAGTGCTGAGCACCCAGCACCCTGAGTACTGAGCACCCAGCACCCTGAGCACTGAGCACCCAGCACCCTGAGTACTGAGCACCCAGCACCCTGAGTACTTAGCACCCAGCACCTGAGCACTGAGCACCCAGCACCCTGAGTTCTGAGCACCGAGCACCCTGAGTACTGAGCACCCAGCACCCTGAGTACTGAGCACGCAGCACCCTGAGTACTGAGCACCGAGCACCCCGAGTACTGAGCACCCAGCACCCTGAGCACTGAGCACCCAGCACCCCGAGCACTGAGCACCCAGCACCCTGAGTACTGAGCATCGAGCACCCCGAGCACTGAGCACCCAGCACCCTGAGCACTGAGCACCCAGCACCCTGAGTACTGAGCACCCAGCACCATGAGTACTGAGCACACAGCACCCTGAGCACTGAGCACCCAGCAACCTGAGTACTGAGCACCCAGCACCCTGAGCACTGAGCACCCAGCACCCTGAGTACTGAGCACCGAGCACCCTGAGCACTGAGCACCCAGCACCCTGAGTACTGAGCACCCAGCACCAAAAGTACTGAGCACCGAGCATCCTGAGCACTGAGCACCGAGCACCCCGAGCACTGAGCACCCAGCACCCTGAGTACTGAGCACCCAGCACCAAGAGTACTGAGCAGCGAGCACCCCGAGCACTGAGCACCCAGCACCCTGTGTAATGAGCACCCAGCACCCTGAGTACTGAGCACCGAGCACCCCGAGTACTGAGCACCCAGCACCCTGAGCACTCAGCACCCAGCACAACGAGCACTGAGCACCCAGCACACTGAGTACAGAGCTCCCAGCACCCCGAGCCCTGAGCACCCAGCGCCCCGAGCACTGAGCACCCAGCACCCCGAGCACTGAGCACCCAGCACCCGTAGCACTGAGCACCCAGCACCCCGAGCAATGAGCACCCAGCACCCTGAGTACTGAGCACCCAGCACCCCGAGTACTGAGCACCCAGCAACCTGATCACCGAGCACCCAGCACCCCGAGCACTGAGCACCCAGCACCCTGAGCACTGAACACCCAGCACCCTGAGTACTGAGCACCGAGCACCCCGAGTACTGAGCACCCAGCACCCCGAGCACTGAGCACCCAGCACCCTGAGCAATGAGCACCCAGCACCCCGAGCACTGAGCACCCAGCACCCCGAACACTGAGCACCCAGCACCCCGAGCACTATGCACCCAGCACCCCGAGTACTCAGCACCCAGCACCCTGAGCACTGAGCACCCAGCACCCTGAGCACTGAGCACAAAGCACGCTGAGTACTGAGCACTGAACACCCTGAGCACTGCGCACAAAGCACTCTGAGTACTGAGCACTGAGCACCCTGAGTACTGAGCACTGAGCACCGAGCACCCTAAGTACTGAGCACCCTGAGGACTGAGCACCCAGCACCCTAAGTACTGAGCACCCAGCACCCAGAGCACTGAGCACCGAGCACCCTGAGTACTGAACACCCAGCACCCTGAGCACTGAGCACTGAGCACTCAGCACCCTGAGCACTGAGCACTGAGCACCCAGCACCCCGAGCACTGAGCACCCAGCACCCTGAGCACCCAGCACCGTGAACACTGAGCACCCTGAGCACTGAGCACCCTGAGCACTGAGCACTGAGCACCCAGCACCCTGAGTACTGAGCTCCCAACACTCTAAGCACTGAGCACCCAGCACGCTGAGTACTGAGCACCCAGCACCCTGAGTACTGAGCACCCAGCACCCTGAGTACTGAGCACCCAGCACCCCGAGCACTGAGCACTGAGCAACCTGAGTACTGAGCACTGAGCACCCTTAGTACTGAGCACCGAGCACCCCGAGGACTGAGCACCCAGCACCGTGAGCACTGAGAACCCAGTACCTTGAGTACTGAGCACCGAGCACCCCGAGCACTGAGCACCCAGCACCCTGAGTAATGAGCACCCACCAACCCGAGCACAGAGCACCCAGCACCCTGAGTACTGAGCACCCAGCACCCTGAGTACTGAGCACTGAGCACCCTGAGCACTGAGCACCCAGCACCCTGAGTACTGAGCACCCAGCAACCTGAGTACTGAGCACTCAGCAACCTGAGTACTGAGCACCCAGCACCCTGAGCACTGAGCACCCTGAGGACTGAGCACCCAGCACCCTGAGTACTGAGCACCCAGCACCCTGAGTACTGAGCACTGAGCACCCTGAGCACTGAGCACCCAGCAACCTGAGTACTGAGCACTCAGCAACCTGAGTACTGAGCACCGAGCACCCCGAGCACTGAGCACCCAGCACCCTGAGCACTGAGCACCCTGAGGACTGAGCACCCAGCACCCTGAGTACTGAGCACCCAGCACCCTGATTACTGAGCACCCAGCATCCTGAGTACTGAGCACCGATCACCCTGAGCACTGAGCATCCAGCACCCCGAGCACTGAGCACCCAGCACCCTGAGTACTGAGCACCCTGAGTACTGAGCACCCAGCACCCCGAGCACTGAGCACCCAGCACCCTGAGTACTGAGCACCCTGAGTGCTGAGCACCCAGCACCCTGAGTACTGAGCACCCAGCACCCTGAGCACTGAGCACCCAGCACCCTGAGTACTGAGCACCCAGCACCCTGAGTACTTAGCACCCAGCACCTGAGCACTGAGCACCCAGCACCCTGAGTTCTGAGCACCGAGCACCCTGAGTACTGAGCACCCAGCACCCTGAGTACTGAGCACCCAGCACCCTGAGTACTGAGCACCGAGCACCCCGAGTACTGAGCACCCAGCACCCTGAGCACTGAGCACCTGGCACCCCGAGCACTGAGCACCCAGCACCCTGAGTACTGAGCACCCAGCACCCTGAGTACTGAGCACTGAGCACCCTGAGCACTGAGCACCCAGCACCCTGAGTACTGAGCACCCAGCAACCTGAGTACTGAGCACTCAGAAACCTGAATACTGAGCACCGAGCACCCCGAACACTGAGCACCCAGCACCCTGAGCACTGAGCACCCTGAGGACTGAGCACCCAGCACCCTGAGTACTGAGCACCCAGCACCCTGAGTACTGAGCACCCAGCATTATGAGTACTGAGCACCGATCACCCTGAGCACTGAGCATCCAGCACCCCGAGCACTGAGCACCCAGCACCCTGAGTACTGAGCACCCTGAGTACTGAGCACCCAGCACCCCGAGCACTGAGCACCCAACACCCTGAGTACTGAGCACCCTGAGTGCTGAGAACCCAGCACCCTGAGTACTGAGCACCCAGCACCCTGAGCACTGAGCACCCAGCACCCGAGTACTGAGCACCCAGCACCCTGAGTACTTAGCACCCAGCACCTGAGCACTGAGCACCCAGCACCCTGAGTTCTGAGCACCGAGCACCCTGAGTACTGAGCACCCAGCACCCTGAGTACTGAGCACCCAGCACCCTGAGTACTGAGCACCGAGCACCCCGAGTACTGAGTATCCAGCACCCTGAGCACTGAGCACCTAGCACCCCGAGCACTGAGCACCCAGCACCCTGAGTACTGAGCACCGAGCACCCCGAGCACTGAGCACCCAGCACCCTGAGCACTGAGCACCCAGCACCCTGAGTACTGAGCACCCAGCACCATGAGTACTGAGCACACAGCACACTGAGCACTGAGCATCCAGCAACCTGAGTACTGAGCACCCAGCACCCTGAGCACTGAGCACCCAGCACCCTGAGTACTGAGCACCGAGCACCCCGAGCACTGAGCACCCAGCACCCTGAGTACTGAGCACCCAGCACCAAAAGTACTGAGCACCGAGCATCCTGAGCACTGTGCACCGAGCACCCCGAGCACTGAGCACCCAGCACCCTGAGTACTGAGCACCCAGCACCAAGAGTACTGAGCAGCGAGCACCCCGAGCACTGAGCACCCAGCACCCTGTGTAATGAGCACCCAGCACCCTGAGTACTGAGCACCGAGCACCCCGAGTACTGAGCACCCAGCACCCTGAGCACTCAGCACCCAGCACACCGAGCACTGAGCACCCAGCACCCTGAGTACTGAGCTCCCAGCACCCCGAGCCCTGAGCACCCAGCACCCCGAGCACTGAGCACCCAGCACCCCGAGCACTGAGCACCCAGCACCCGTAGCACTGAGCACCCAGCACCCCGAGCAATGAGCACCCAGCACCCTGAGTACTGAGCTCCCAGCACCCCGAGCCCTGAGCACCCAGCGCCCCGAGCACTGAGCACCCAGCACCCCGAGCACTGAGCACCCAGCACCCGTAGCACTGAGCACCCAGCACCCCGAGCAATGAGCACCCAGCACCCTGAGTACTGAGCACCCAGCACCCCGAGTACTGAGCACCCAGCAACCTGAGCACCGAGCACCCAGCACCCCGAGCACTGAGCACCCAGCACCCTGAGCACTGAACACCCAGCATCCTGAGTACTGAGCACCGAGCACCCAGAGTACTGAGCACCCAGCACCCTGAGCACTGAGCACCGAGCACCCCGAGCACTGAGCACCCAGCACCCTGAGCAATGAGCACCCAGCACCCCGAGCACTGAGCACCCAGCACCCCGAGCACTGAGCACCCAGCACCCCGAGCACTATGCACCCAGCACCCCGAGTACTCAGCACCCAGCACCCTGAGCACTGAGCACCCAGCACCCTGAGCACTGAGCACAAAGCACGCTGAGTACTGAGCACTGAACACCCTGAGCACTGAGCACAAAGCACTCTGAGTACTGAGCACTGAGCACCCTGAGTACTGAGCACTGAGCACCGAGCACCCTGAGTACTGAGCACCCTGAGGACTGAGCACCCAGCACCCTGAGTACTGAGCACCCAGCACCCAGAGCACTGAGCACCGAGCACCCTGAGTACTGAACACCCAGCACCCTGAACACTGAGCACTGAGCACTCAGCACCCTGAGCACTGAGCACTGAGCACCCAGCACCCCGAGCACTGAGCACCCAGCACCCTGAGCACCCAGCACCGTGAACACTGAGCACCCTGAGCACTGAGCACCCTGAGCACTGAGCACCCAGCACCCTGAGTACTGAGCTCCCAACACTCTAAGCACTGAGCACCCAGCACCCTGAGTACTGAGCACCCAGCACCCTGAGTACTGAGCACCCAGCACCCCGAGCACTGAGCACTGAGTAACCTGAGTACTGAGCACTGAGCACCCTTAGTACTGAGCACCGAGCAACCTGAGTACTGAGCACCCAGCACCCTGAGCACTGAGCACGGAGCACCCCGAGGACTGAGCACCCAGCACCGTGAGCACTGAGAACAAAGCACCTTGAGTACTGAGCACCGAGCACCCCGAGCACTGAGCACCCAGCACCCTGAGTAATGAGCACCCACCAACCCGAGCACAGAGCACCCAGCACCCTGAGTACTGAGCACCCAGCACCCTGAGTACTGAGCACTGAGCACCCTGAGCACTGAGCACCCAGCACCCTGAGTACTGAGCACCCAGCAACCTGAGTACTGAGCACTCAGCAACCTGAGTACTGAGCACCCAGCACCCTGAGCACTGAGCACCCTGAGGACTGAGCACCCAGCACCCTGAGTACTGAGCACCCAGCACCCTGAGTACTGAGCACTGAGCACCCTGAGCACTGAGCACCCAGCACCCTGAGTACTGAGCACCCAGCAACCTGAGTACTGAGCACTCAGCAACCTGAGTACTGAGCACCGAGCAACCCGAGCACTGAGCACCCAGCACACTGAGCACTGAGCACCCTGAGGACTGAGCATCCAGCACCCTGAGTACTGAGCACCCAGCACCCTGAGTACTGAGCACCCAGCATCCTGAGTACTGAGCACCGATCACCCTGAGCACTGAGCATCCAGCACCCCGAGCACTGAGCACCCAGCACCCTGAGTACTGAGCACCCTGAGTACTGAGCACCCAGCACCCCGAGCACTGAGCACCCAGCACCCTGAGCACTGAGCACCCTGAGTGCTGAGCACCCAGCACCCTGAGTACTGAGCACCCAGCACCCTGAGCACTGAGCACCCAGCACCCTGAGTACTGAGCACCCAGCACCCTGAGTACTTAGCACCCAGCACCTGAGCACTGAGCACCCAGCACCCTGAGTTCTGAGCACCGAGCACCCTGAGTACTGAGCACCCAGCACCCTGAGTACTGAGCACCCATCACCCTGAGTACTGAGCACCGAGCACCCCGAGTACTGAGCACCCAGCACCCTGAGCACTGAGCACCCGGCACCCCGAGCACTGAGCACCCAGCACCCTGAGTACTGAGCACCCAGCACTCTGAGTACTGAGCACTGAGCACCCTGAGCACTGAGCACCCAGCACCCTGAGTACTGAGCACCCAGCAACCTGAGTACTGAGCACTCAGCAACCTGAGTACTGAGCACCGAGCACCCCGAGCACTGAGCACCCAGCACCCTGAGCACTGAACACCCTGAGGACTGAGCACCCAGCACCCTGAGTACTGAGCACCCAGCACCCTGAGTACTGAGCACCCAGCATCCTGAGTACTGAGCACCGATCACCCTGAGCACTGAGCATCCAGCACCCCGAGCACTGAGCACCCAGCACCCTGAGTACTGAGCACCCTGAGTACTGAGCACCCAGCACCCCGAGCACTGAGCACCCAACACCCTGAGTACTGAGCACCCTGAGTGCTGAGCACCCAGCACCCTGAGTACTGAGCACCCAGCACCCTGAGCACTGAGCACCCAGCACCCTGAGTACTGAGCACCCAGCACCCCGAGCACTGAGCACCCAGCACCCTGAGCACCCAGCACCGTGAACACTGAGCACCCTGAGCACTGAGCACCCTGAGCACTGAGCACCCAGCACCCTGAGTACTGAGCTCCCAACACTCTAAGCACTGAGCACCCAGCACCCTGAGTACTGAGCACCCAGCACCCTGAGTACTGAGCACCCAGCACCCCGAGCACTGAGCACTGAGTAACCTGAGTACTGAGCACTGAGCACCCTTAGTACTGAGCACCGAGCAACCTGAGTACTGAGCACCCAGCACCCTGAGCACTGAGCACGGAACACCCCGAGGACTGAGCACCCAGCACCGTGAGCACTGAGAACAAAGCACCTTGAGTACTGAGCACCGAGCACCCCGAGCACTGAGCACCCAGCACCCTGAGTAATGAGCACCCACCAACCCGAGCACAGAGCACCCAGCACCCTGAGTACTGAGCACCCAGCACCCTGAGTACTGAGCACTGAGCACCCTGAGCACTGAGCACCCAGCACCCTGAGTACTGAGCACCCAGCAACCTGAGTACTGAGCACTCAGCAACCTGAGTACTGAGCACCCAGCACCCTGAGCACTGAGCACCCTGAGGACTGAGCACCCAGCACCCTGAGTACTGAGCACCCAGCACCCTGAGTACTGAGCACTGAGCACCCTGAGCACTGAGCACCCAGCACCCTGAGTACTGAGCACCCAGCAACCTGAGTACTGAGCACTCAGCAACCTGAGTACTGAGCACCGAGCACCCCGAGCACTGAGCACCCAGCACACTGAGCACTGAGCACCCTGAGGACTGAGCACCCAGCACCCTGAGTACTGAGCACCCAGCACCCTGAGTACTGAGCACCCAGCATCCTGAGTACTGAGCACCGATCACCCTGAGCACTGAGCATCCAGCACCCCGAGCACTGAGCACCCAGCACCCTGAGTACTGAGCACCCTGAGTACTGAGCACCCAGCACCCCGAGCACTGAGCACCCAGCACCCTGAGCACTGAGCACCCTGAGTGCTGAGCACCCAGCACCCTGAGTACTGAGCACCCAGCACCCTGAGCACTGAGCACCCAGCACCCTGAGTACTGAGCACCCAGCACCCTGAGTACTTAGCACCCAGCACCTGAGCACTGAGCACCCAGCACCCTGAGTTCTGAGCACCGAGCACCCTGAGTACTGAGCACCCAGCACCCTGAGTACTGAGCACCCATCACCCTGAGTACTGAGCACCGAGCACCCCGAGTACTGAGCACCCAGCACCCTGAGCACTGAGCACCCGGCACCCCGAGCACTGAGCACCCAGCACCCTGAGTACTGAGCACCCAGCACCCTGAGTACTGAGCACTGAGCACCCTGAGCACTGAGCACCCAGCACCCTGAGTACTGAGCACCCAGCAACCTGAGTACTGAGCACTCAGCAACCTGAGTACTGAGCACCGAGCACCCCGAGCACTGAGCACCCAGCACCCTGAGCACTGAGCACCCTGAGGACTGAGCACCCAGCACCCTGAGTACTGAGCACCCAGCACCCTGAGTACTGAGCACCCAGCATCCTGAGTACTGAGCACCGATCACCCTGAGCACTGAGCATCCAGCACCCCGAGCACTGAGCACCCAGCACCCTGAGTACTGAGCACCCTGAGTACTGAGCACCCAGCACCCCGAGCACTGAGCACCCAACACCCTGAGTACTGAGCACCCTGAGTGCTGAGCACCCAGCACCCTGAGTACTGAGCACCCAGCACCCTGAGCACTGAGCACCCAGCACCCTGAGTACTGAGCACACAGCACCCTGAGTACTTAGCACCCAGCACCTGAGCACTGAGCACCCAGCACCCTGAGTTCTGAGCACCGAGCACCATGAGTACTGAGCACCCAGCACCCTGAGTACTGAGCACCCAGCACCCTGTGTACTGAGCACCGAGCACCCCGAGTACTGAGTACCCAGCACCCTGAGCACTGAGCACCCAGCACCCTGAGTACTGAGCACCGAGCACCCTGAGCACTGAGCACCCAGCACCCTGAGCACTGAGCACCCAGCACCCTGAGTACTGAGCACCCAGCACCATGAGTACTGAGCACACAGCACCCTGAGCACTGAGCACCCAGCAACCTGAGTACTGAGCACCCAGCACCCTGAGCACTGAGCACCCAGCACCCTGAGTACTGAGCACCGAGCACCCCGAGCACTGAGCACCCAGCACCCTGAGTACTGAGCACCCAGCACCAAAAGTACTGAGCACCGAGCATCCTGAGCACTGAGCACCGAGCACCCCGAGCACTGAGCACCCAGCACCCTGAGTACTGAGCACCCAGCACCAAGAGTACTGAGCAGCGAGCACCCCGAGCACTGAGCACCCAGAACCCTGTGTAATGAGCACCCAGCACCCTGAGTACTGAGCACCGAGCACCCCGAGTACTGAGCACCCAGCACCCTGAGCACTCAGCACCCAGCACACCGAGCACTGAGCACCCAGCACCCTGAGTACTGAGCTCCCAGCACCCCGAGCCCTGAGCACCCAGCGCCCCGAGCACTGAGCACCCAGCACCCCGAGCACTGAGCACCCAGCACCGGTAGCACTGAGCACCCAGCACCCCGAGCAATGAGCACCCAGCACCCTGAGTACTGAGCACCCAGCACCCCGAGTACTGAGCACCCAGCAACCTGAGCACCGAGCACCCAGCACCCCGAGCACTGAGCACCCAGCATCCTGAGCACTGAACACCCAGCACCCTGAGTACTGAGCACCGAGCACCCCGAGTACTGAGCACCCAGCACCCCGAGCACTGAGCACCGAGCACCCCGAGCACTGAGCACCCAGCACCCTGAGCAATGAGCACCCAGCACCCCGAGCACTGAGCACCCAGCACCCCGAGCACTGAGCACCCAGCACCCCGAGCACTGAGCACCCAGCACCCCGAGCACTATGCACCCAGCTCCCCGAGTACTCAGCACCCAGCACCCTGAGCACTGAGCACCCAGCACCCTGAGCACTGAGCACAAAGCACGCTGAGTACTGAGCACTGAACACCCTGAGCACTGAGCACAAAGCACTCTGAGTACTGAGCACTGAGCACCCTGAGTACTGAGCACTGAGCACCGAGCACCCTGAGTACTGAGCACCCTGAGGACTGAGCACCCAGCACCCTGAGTACTGAGCACCCAGCAACCAGAGCACTGAGCACCGAGCACCCTGAGTACTGAACACCCAGCACCCTGAGCACTGAGCACTCAGCACCCTGAGCACTGAGCACTGAGCACCCAGCACCCCGAGCACTGAGCACCCAGCACCCTGAGCACCCAGCACCGTGAACACTGAGCACCCTGAGCACTGAGCACCCTGAGCACTGAGCACTGAGCACCCAGCACCCTGAGTACTGAGCTCCCAACACTCTAAGCACTGAGCACCCAGGACGCTGAGTACTGAGCACTGAGCACCCAGCACCCTGAGTACTGAGCACCCAGCACCCTGAGTACTGAGCACCCAGCACCCCGAGCACTGAGCACTGAGCAACCTGAGTACTGAGCACTGAGCACCCTTAGTACTGAGCACCGAGCACCCTGAGTACTGAGCACCCAGCACCCTGAGCACTGAGCACGGAGCACCCCGAGGACTGAGCACCCAGCACCGTGAGCACTGAGAACCCAGCACCTTGGGTACTGAGCACCGAGCACCCCGAGCACTGAGCACCCAGCACCCTGAGTAATGAGCACCCACCAACCCGAGCACAGAGCACCCAGCACCCTGAGTACTGAACAACCAGCACCCTGAGTACTGAGCACTGAGCACCCTGAGCACTGAGCACCCAGCACCCTGAGTACTGAGCACCCAGCAACCTGAGTACTGAGCACTCAGCAACCTGAGTACTGAGCACCCAGCACCCTGAGCACTGAGTACCCTGAGGACTGAGCACCCAGCACCCTGAGTACTGAGCACCCAGCACCCTGAGTACTGAGCACTGAGCACCCTGAGCACTGAGCACCAAGCACCCTGAGTACTGAGCACCCAGCAACCTGAGTACTGAGCACTCAGCAACCTGAGTACTGAGCACCGAGCACCCCGAGCACTGAGCACCCAGCACCCTGAGCACTGAGCACCCTGAGGACTGAGCACCCAGCACCCTGAGTACTGAGCACCTAGCACCCTGAGTACTGAGCACCCAGCATCCTGAGTACTGAGCACCGATCACCCTGAGCACTGAGCATCCAGCACCCCGAGCACTGAGCACCCAGCACCCTGAGTACTGAGCACCCTGAGTACTGAGCACCCAGCACCCCGAGCACTGAGCACCCAGCACCCTGAGTACTGAGCACCCTGAGTGCTGAGCACCCAGCACCCTGAGTACTGAGCACCCAGCACCCTGAGCACTGAGCACCCAGCACCCTGAGTACTGAGCACCCAGCACCCTGAGTACTTAGCACCCAGCACCTGAGCACTGAGCACCCAGCACCCTGAGTTCTGAGCACCGAGCACCCTGAGTACTGAGCACCCAGCACCCTGAGTACTGAGCACCCAGCACCCTGAGAACTGAGCACCGAGCACCCCGAGTACTGAGCACCCAGCACCCTGAGCACTGAGCACCCGGCACCCCGAGCACTGAGCACCCAGCACCCTGAGTACTGAGCACCCAGCACCCTGAGTACTGAGCACTGAGCACCCTGAGCACTGAGCACCCAGCACCCTGAGTACTGAGCACCCAGCAACCTGAGTACTGAGCACTCAGCAACCTGAGTACTGAGCACCGAGCACCCCGAGCACTGAGCACCCAGCACCCTGAGCACTGAGCACCCTGAGGACTGAGCACCCAGCACCCTGAGTACTGAACACCCAGCACCCCGAGCACTGAGCACTGAGCAACCTGAGTACTGAGCACTGAGCACCCTTAGTACTGAGCACCGAGCACCCTGGGTACTGAGCACCCAGCACCCTGAGCACTGAGCACGGAGCACCCCGAGGACTGAGCACCCAGCACCGTGAGCACTGAGAACCCAGCACCTTGAGTACTGAGCACCGAGCACCCCGAGCACTGAGCACCCAGCACCCTGAGTAATGAGCACCCACCAACCCGAGCACAGAGCACCCAGCACCCTGAGTACTGAGCACCCAGCACCCTGAGTACTGAGCACTGAGCACCCTGAGCACTGAGCACCCAGCACCCTGAGTACTGAGCACCCAGCAACCTGAGTACTGAGCACTCAGCAACCTGAGCACTGAGCACCCAGCACCCTGAGCACTGAGCACCCTGAGGACTGAGCACCCAGCACCCTGAGTACTGAGCACCCAGCACCCTGAGTACTGAGCACTGAGCACCCTGAGCACTGAGCACCCAGCACCCTGAGTACTGAGCACCCAGCAACCTGAGTACTGAGCACTCAGCAACCTGAGTACTGAGCACCGAGCACCCCGAGCACTGAGCACCCAGCACCCTGAGCACTGAGCACCCTGAGGACTGAGCACCCAGCACCCTGAGTACTGAGCACCCAGCACCCTGAGTACTGAGCACCCAGCATCCTGAGTACTGAGCACCGATCACCCTGAGCACTGAGCATCCAGCACCCCGAGCACTGAGCACCCAGCACCCTGAGTACTGAGCACCCTGAGTACTGAGCACCCAGCACCCCGAGCACTGAGCACCCAGCACCCTGAGTACTGAGCACCCTGAGTGCTGAGCACCCAGCACCCTGAGTACTGAGCACCCAGCACCCTGAGCACTGAGCACCCAGCACCCTGAGTACTGAGCACCCAGCACCCTGAGTACTTAGCACCCAGCACCTGAGCACTGAGCACCCAGCACCCTGAGTTCTGAGCACCGAGCACCCTGAGTACTGAGCACCCAGCACCCTGAGTACTGAGCACCCAGCACCCTGAGTACTGAGCACCGAGCACCCCGAGTACTGAGCACCCAGCACCCCGAGTACTGAGCACCCAGCACCCTGAGCACTCAGCACCCAGCACACCGAGCACTGAGCACCCAGCACCCTGAGTACTGAGCTCCCAGCACCCCGAGCCCTGAGCACCCAGCACCCCGAGCACTGAGCACCCAGCACCCCGAGCACTGAGCACCCAGCACCGGTAGCACTGAGAACCCAGCACCCCGAGCAATGAGCACCCAGCACCCTGAGTACTGAGCACCCAGCACCCCGAGTACTGAGCACCCAGCAACCTGAGCACCGAGCACCCAGCACCCCGAGCACTGAGCACCCAGCATCCTGAGCACTGAACACCCAGCACCCTGAGTACTGAGCACCGAGCACCCCGAGTACTGAGCACCCACCACCCCGAGCACTGAGCACCGAGCACCCCGAGCACTGAGCACCCAGCACCCTGAGCAATGAGCACCCAGCACCCCGAGCACTGAGCACCCAGCACCCCGAATACTGAGCACCCAGCACCCCGAGCACTGAGCACCCAGCACCCCGAGCACTATGCACCCAGCACCCCGAGCACTATGCACCCAGCACCCTGACCACTGAGCACCCAGCACCCTGAGCACTGAGTACAAAGCACGCTGAGTACTGAGCACTGAACACCCTGAGCACTGAGCACAAAGCACTCTGAGTACTGAGCACTGAGCACCCTGAGTACTGAGCACTGAGCACCGAGCACCCTGAGTACTGAGCACCCTGAGGACTGAGCACCCAGCACCCTGAGTACTGAGCACCCAGCACCCAGAGCACTGAGCACCGAGCACCCTGAGTACTGAACACCCAGCAACCTGAGCACTGAGCACTCAGCACCCTGAGCACTGAGCACTGAGCACCCAGCACCCCGAGCACTGAGCACCCAGCACCCTGAGTACTGAGCTCCCAACACTCTAAGCACTGAGCACCCAGGACGCTGAGTACTGAGCACTGAGCACCCAGCACCCTGAGTACTTAGCACCCAGCACCCTGAGTACTGAGCACCCAGCACCCCGAGCACTGAGCACTGAGCAACCTGAGTACTGAGCACTGAGCACCCTTAGTACTGAGCACCGAGCACCCTGAGTACTGAGCACCCAGCACCCTGAGCACTGAGCACGGAGCACCCCGAGGACTGAGCACCCAGCACCGTGAGCACTGAGAACCCAGCACCTTGAGTACTGAGCACCGAGCACCCCGAGCACTGAGCACCCAGCACCCTGAGTAATGAGCACCCACCAACCCGAGCACAGAGCACCCAGCACCCTGAGTACTGAACAACCAGCACCCTGAGTACTGAGCACTGAGCACCCTGAGCACTGAGCACCCAGCACCCTGAGTACTGAGCACCCAGCAACCTGAGTACTGAGCACTCAGCAACCTGAGTACTGAGCACCCAGCACCCTGAGCACTGAGTACCCTGAGGACTGAGCACCCAGCACCCTGAGTACTGAGCACCCAGCACCCTGAGTACTGAGCACTGAGCACCCTGAGCACTGAGCACCCAGCACCCCGAGCACTGAGCACCCAGCACCCTGAGTACTGAGCACCCTGAGTACTGAGCACCCAGCACCCCGAGCACTGAGCACCCAGCACCCTGAGTACTGAGCACCCTGAGTGCTGAGCACCCAGCACCCTGAGTACTGAGCACCCAGCACCCTGAGCACTGAGCACCCAGCACCCTGAGTACTGAGCACCAAGCACCCTGAGTACTTAGCACCCAGCACCTGAGCACTGAGCACCCAGCACCCTGAGTTCTGAGCACCGAGCACCCTGAGTACTGAGCACCCAGCACCCTGAGTACTGAGCACCCAGCACCCTGAGAACTGAGCACCGAGCACCCCGAGTACTGAGCACCCAGCAATCTGAGCACTGAGCACCCGGCACCCCGAGCACTGAGCACCCAGCACCCTGAGTACTGAGCACCCAGCACCCTGAGTACTGAGCACTGAGCACCCTGAGCACTGAGCACTGAGCACCCAGCACCCTGAGTACTGAGCACCCAGCAACCTGAGTACTGAGCACTCAGCAACCTGAGTACTGAGCACCGAGCACCCCGAGCACTGAGCACCCAGCACCCTGAGCACTGAGCACCCTGAGGACTGAGCACACAGCACCCTGAGTACTGAGCACCCAGCACCCTGAGTACTGAGCACCCAGCATCCTGAGTACTGAGCACCGATCACCCTGAGCACTGAGCATCCAGCACCCCGAGCACTGAGCACCCAGCACCCTGAGTACTGAGCACCCTGAGTACTGAGCACCCAGCACCCCGAGCACTGAGCACCCAACACCCTGAGTACTGAGCACCCTGAGTGCTGAGCACCCAGCACCCTGAGTACTGAGCACCCAGCACCCTGAGCACTGAGCACCCAGCACCCGAGTACTGAGCACCCAGCACCCTGAGTACTTAGCACCCAGCACCTGAGCACTGAGCACCCAGCACCCTGAGTTCTGAGCACCGAGCACCCTGAGTACTGAGCACCCAGCACCCTGAGTACTGAGCACCGAGCACCCCGAGTACTGAGTACCCAGCACCCTGAGCACTGAGCACCCAGCACCCCGATCACTGAGCACCCAGCACCCTGAGTACTGAGCACCGAGCACCCTGAGCACTGAGCACCCAGCACCCTGAGCACTGAGCACCCAGCACCCTGAGTACTGAGCACCCAGCACCATGAGTACTGAGCACACAGCACCCTGAGCACTGAGCACCCAGCAACCTGAGTACTGAGCACCCAGCACCCTGAGCACTGAGCACCCAGCACCCTGAGTACTGAGCACCGAGCACCCCGAGCACTGAGCACCCAGCACCCTGAGTACTGAGCACCCAGCACCAAGAGTACTGAGCAGCGAGCACCCCGAGCACTGAGCACCCAGCACCCTGTGTAATGAGCACCCAGCACCCTGAGTACTGAGCACCGAGCACCCCGAGTACTGAGCACCCAGCACCCTGAGCACTCAGCACCCAGCACACCGAGCACTGAGCACCCAGCACCCTGAGTACTGAGCTCCCAGCACCCCGAGCCCTGAACACCCAGCGCCCCGAGCACTGAGCATCCAGCACCCCGAGCACTGAGCACCCAGCACCCTGAGTACTGAGCACCCAGCATCCTGAGTACTGAGCACCGATCACCCTGAGCACTGAGCATCCAGCACCCCGAGCACTGAGCACCCAGCACCCTGAGTACTGAGCACCCTGAGTACTGAGCACCCAGCACCCCGAGCACTGAGCACCCAGCACCCTGAGTACTGAGCACCCTGAGTGCTGAGCACCCAGCACCCTGAGTACTGAGCACCCAGCACCCTGAGCACTGAGCACCCAGCACCCTGAGTACTGAGCACCCAGCACCCTGAGTACTTAGCACCCAGCACCTGAGCACTGAGCACCCAGCACCCTGAGTTCTGAGCACCGAGCACCCTGAGTACTGAGCACCCAGCACCCTGAGTACTGAGCACCCAGCACCCTGAGTACTGAGCACCGAGCACCCCGAGTACTGAGCACCCAGCACCCCGAGTACTGAGCACCCAGCACCCTGAGCACTCAGCACCCAGCACACCGAGCACTGAGCACCCAGCACCCTGAGTACTGAGCTCCCAGCACCCCGAGCCCTGAGCACCCAGCACCCCGAGCACTGAGCACCCAGCACCCCGAGCACTGAGCACCCAGCACCGGTAGCACTGAGCACCCAGCACCCCGAGCACTATGCACCCAGCACCCTGACCACTGAGCACAAAGCACGCTGAGTACTGAGCACTGAACACCCTGAGCACTGAGCACAAAGCACTCTGAGTACTGAGCACTGAGCACCCTGAGTACTGAGCACTGAGCACCGAGCACCCTGAGGACTGAGCACCCTGAGGACTGAGCACCCAGCACCCTGAGTACTGAGCACCCAGCACCCAGAGCACTGAGCACCGAGCACCCTGAGTACTGAACACCCAGCAACCTGAGCACTGAGCACTCAGCACCCTGAGCACTGAGCACTGAGCACCCAGCACCCCGAGCACTGAGCACCCAGCACCCTGAGTACTGAGCTCCCAACACTCTAAGCACTGAGCACCCAGGACGCTGAGTACTGAGCACTGAGCACCCAGCACCCTGAGTACTGAGCACCCAGCACCCTGAGTACTGAGCACCCAGCACCCCGAGCACTGAGCACTGAGCAACCTGAGTACTGAGCACTGAGCACCCTTAGTACTGAGCACCGAGCACCCTGAGTACTGAGCACCCAGCACCCTGAGCACTGAGCACGGAGCACCCCGAGGACTGAGCACCCAGCACCGTGAGCACTGAGAACCCAGCACCTTGAGTACTGAGCACCGAGCACCCCGAGCACTGAGCACCCAGCACCCTGAGTAATGAGCACCCACCAACCCGAGCACAGAGCACCCAGCACCCTGAGTACTGAACAACCAGCACCCTGAGTACTGAGCACTGAGCACCCTGAGCACTGAGCACCCAGCACCCTGAGTACTGAGCACCCAGCAACCTGAGTACTGAGCACTCAGCAACCTGAGTACTGAGCACCCAGCACCCTGAGCACTGAGTACCCTGAGGACTGAGCACCCAGCACCCTGAGTACTGAGCACCCAGCACCCTGAGTACTGAGCACTGAGCACCCTGAGCACTGAGCACCCAGCACACTGAGTACTGAGCACCCAGCAACCTGAGTACTGAGCACTCAGCAACCTGAGTACTGAGCACCGAGCACCCCGAGCACTGAGCACCCAGCACCTTGAGCACTGAGCACCCTGAGGACTGAGCACCCAGCACCCTGAGTACTGAGCACCTAGCACCCTGAGTACTGAGCACCCAGCATCCTGAGTACTGAGCACCGATCACCCTGAGCACTGAGCATCCAGCACCCCGAGCACTGAGCACCCAGCACCCTGAGTACTGAGCACCCTGAGTACTGAGCACCCAGCACCCCGAGCACTGAGCACCCAGCACCCTGAGTACTGAGCACCCTGAGTGCTGAGCACCCAGCACCCTGAGTACTGAGCACCCAGCCCCCTGAGCACTGAGCACCCAGCAACCTGAGTACTGAGCACCCAGCACCCTGAGTACTTAGCACCCAGCACCTGAGCACTGAGCACCCAGCACCCTGAGTTCTGAGCACCGAGCACCCTGAGTACTGAGCACCCAGCACCCTGAGTACTGAGCACCCAGCACCCTGAGAACTGAGCACCGAGCACCCCGAGTACTGAGCACCCAGCACCCTGAGCACTGAGCACCCGGCACCCCGAGCACTGAGCACCCAGCACCCTGAGTACTGAGCACCCAGCACCCTGAGTACTGAGCACTGAGCACCCTGAGCACTGAGCACCCAGCACCCTGAGTACTGAGCACCCAGCAACCTGAGTACTGAGCACTCAGCAACCTGAGTACTGAGCACCGAGCACCCCGAGCACTGAGCACCCAGCACCCTGAGCACTGAGCACCCTGAGGACTGAGCACCCAGCACCCTGAGTACTGAGCACCCAGCACCCTGAGTACTGAGCACCCAGCATCCTGAGTACTGAGCACCGATCACCCTGAGCACTGAGCATCCAGCACCCCGAGCACTGAGCACCCAGCACCCTGAGTACTGAGCACCCTGAGTACTGAGCACCCAGCACCCCGAGCACTGAGCACCCAACACCCTGAGTACTGAGCACCCTGAGTGCTGAGCACCCAGCACCCTGAGTACTGAGCACCCAGCACCCTGAGCACTGAGCACCCAGCACCCGAGTACTGAGCACCCAGCACCCTGAGTACTTAGCACCCAGCACCTGAGCACTGAGCACCCAGCACCCTGAGTTCTGAGCACCGAGCACCCTGAGTACTGAGCACCCAGCACCCTGAGTACTGAGCACCGAGCACCCCGAGTACTGAGTACCCAGCACCCTGAGCACTGAGCACCCAGCACCCCGAGCACTGAGCACCCAGCACCCTGAGTACTGAGCACCGAGCACCCTGAGCACTGAGCACCCAGCACCCTGAGCACTGAGCACCCAGCACCCTGAGTACTGAGCACCCAGCACCATGAGTACTGAGCACACAGCACCCTGAGCACTGAGCACCCAGCAACCTGAGTACTGAGCACCCAGCACCCTGAGCACTGAGCACCCAGCACCCTGAGTACTGAGCACCGAGCACCCCGAGCACTGAGCACCCAGCACCCTGAGTACTGAGCACCCAGCACCAAAAGTACTGAGCACCGAGCATCCTGAGCACTGAGCACCGAGCACCCCGAGCACTGAGCACCCAGCACCCTGTGTACTGAGCACCCAGCACCAAGAGTACTGAGCAGCGAGCACCCCGAGCACTGAGCACCCAGCACCCTGTGTAATGAGCACCCAGCACCCTGAGTACTGAGCACCGAGCACCCCGAGTACTGAGCACCCAGCACCCTGAGCACTCAGCACCCAGCACACCGAGCACTGAGCACCCAGCACCCTGAGTACTGAGCTCCCAGCACCCCGAGCCCTGAACACCCAGCGCCCCGAGCACTGAGCATCCAGCACCCCGAGCACTGAGCACCCAGCACCCTGAGTACTGAGCACCCAGCATCCTGAGTACTGAGCACCGATCACCCTGAGCACTGAGCATCCAGCACCCCGAGCACTGAGCACCCAGCACCCTGAGTACTGAGCACCCTGAGTACAGAGCACCCAGCACCCCGAGCACTGAGCACCCAGCACCCTGAGTACTGAGCACCCTGAGTGCTGAGCACCCAGCACCCTGAGCACTGAGCACCCAGCACCCTGAGTACTGAGCACCCAGCACCCTGAGTACTTAGCACCCAGCACCTGAGCACTGAGCACCCAGCACCCTGAGTTCTGAGCACCGAGCACCCTGAGTACTGAGCACCCAGCACCCTGAGTACTGAGCACCCAGCACCCTGAGTACTGAGCACCGAGCACCCCGAGTACTGAGCACCCAGCACCCTGAGCACTGAGCACCCGGCACCCCGAGCACTGAGCACCCAGCACCCTGAGTACTGAGCACCCAGCACCCTGAGTACTGAGCACTGAGCACCCTGAGCACTGAGCACCCAGCACCCTGAGTTCTGAGCACCGAGCACCCTGAGTACTGAGCACGCAGCACCCTGAGTACTGAGCACCCAGCACCCTGAGTACTGAGCACCGAGCACCCCGAGTACTGAGTACCCAGCACCCTGAGCACTGAGCACCCAGCACCCCGAGCACTGAGCACCCAGCACCCTGAGTACTGAGCACCGAGCACCCTGAGCACTGAGCACCCAGCACCCTGAGCACTGAGCACCCAGCACCCTGAGTACTGAGCACCCAGCACCATGAGTACTGAGCACACAGCACCCTGAGCACTGAGCACCCAGCAACCTGAGTACTGAGCACCCAGCACCCTGAGCACTGAGCACCCAGCACCCTGAGTACTGAGCACCGAGCACCCCGAGCACTGAGCACCCAGCACCCTGAGTACTGAGCACCCAGCACCAAAATACTGAGCACCGAGCATCCTGAGCACTGAGCACCGAGCACCCCGAGCACTGAGCACCCAGCACCCTGAGTACTGAGCACCCAGCACCAAGAGTACTGAGCAGCGAGCACCCCGAGCACTGAGCACCCAGCACCCTGTGTAATGAGCACCCAGCACCCTGAGTACTGAGCACCGAGCACCCCGAGTACTGAGCACCCAGCACCCTGAGCACTCAGCACCCAGCACACCGAGCACTGAGCACCCAGCACCCTGAGTACTGAGCTCCCAGCACCCCAAGCCCTGAGCACCCAGCGCCCCGAGCACTGAGCACCCAGCACCCCGAGCACTGAGCACCCAGCACCCTGAGAACTGAGCACACAGCACCCCGAGTACTGAGCACCCAGCAACCTGAGCACCGAGCACCCAGCACCCCGAGCACTGAGCACCCAGCACCCTGAGCACTGAACACCCAGCACCCTGAGTACTGAGCACTGAGCACCCCGAGTACTGAGCACCCAGCACCCCGAGCACTGAGCACCGAGCACCCCGAGCACTGAGCACCCAGCACCCTGAGCAATGAGCACCCAGCACCCCGAGCACTGAGCACCCAGCACCCCGAGCACTGAGCACCCAGCACCCCGAGCACTGAGCACCCAGCACCCCGAGCACTATGCACCCAGCACCCCGAGTACTCAGCACCCAGCACCCTGAGCACTGAGCACCCAGCACCCTGAGCACTGAGCACAAAGCACGCTGAGTACTGAGCACTGAACACCCTGAGCACTGAGCACAAAGCACTCTGACTACTGAGCACTGAGCACCCTGAGTACTGAGCACTGAGCACCGAGCACCCTGAGTACTGAGCACCCTGAGGACTGAGCACCCAGCACCCTGAGTACTGAGCACCCAGCACCCAGAGCACTGAGCACCGAGCACCCTGAGTACTGAACACCCAGCACCCTGAGCACTGAGCACTGAGCACTCAGCACCCTGAGCACTGAGCACTGAGCACCCAGCACCCCGAGCACTGAGCACCCAGCACCCTGAGCACCCAGCACCGTGAACACTGAGCACCCTGAGCACTGAGCACCCTGAGCACTGAGCACTGAGCACCCAGCACCCCGAGTACTCAGCACCCAGCACCCTGAGCACTGAGCACCCAGCACCCTGAGCACTGAGCACAAAGCACGCTGAGTACTGAGCACTGAACACCCTGAGCACTGAGCACAAAGCACTCTGAGTACTGAGCACTGAGCACCCTGAGTACTGAGCACTGAGCACCGAGCACCCTGAGTACTGAGCACCCTGAGGACTGAGCACCCAGCACCCTGAGTACTGAGCACCCAGCACCCAGAGCACTGAGCACCGAGCACCCTGAGTACTGAACACCCAGCACCCTGAGCACTGAGCACTGAGCACTCAGCACCCTGAGCACTGAGCACTGAGCACCCAGCACCCCGAGCACTGAGCACCCAGCATCCTGAGCACCCAGCACCGTGAACACTGAGCACCCTGAGCACTGAGCACCCTGAGCACTGAGCACTGAGCACCCAGCACCCTGAGTACTGAGCTCCCAACACTCTAAGCACTGAGCACCCAGCACGCTGAGTACTGAGCACTGAGCACCCAGCACCCTGAGTACTGAGCACCCAGCACCCTGAGTACTGAGCACCCAGCACCCCGAGCACTGAGCACTGAGCAACCTGAGTACTGAGCACTGAGCACCCTTAGTACTGAGCACCGAGCACCCTGAGTACTGAGCACCCAGCACCCTGAGCACTGAGCACGGAGCACCCCGAGGACTGAGCACCCAGCACCGTGAGCACTGAGAACCCAGCACCTTGAGTACTGAGCACCGAGCACCCCGAGCACTGAGCACCCAGCACCCTGAGTAATGAGCACCCACCAACCCGAGCACAGAGCACCCAGCACACTGAGTACTGAGCACCCAGCACCCTGAGTACTGAGCACTGAGCACCCTGAGCACTGAGCACCCAGCACCCTGAGTACTGAGCACCCAGCAACCTGAGTACTGAGCACTCAGCAACCTGAGTACTGAGCACCCAGCACCCTGAGCACTGAGCACCCTGAGGACTGAGCACCCAGCACCCTGAGTACTGAGCACCCAGCACCCTGAGTACTGAGCACTGAGCACCCTGAGCACTGAGCACCCAGCACCCTGAGTACTGAGCACCCAGCAACCTGAGTACTGAGCACTCAGCAACCTGAGTACTGAGCACCGAGCACCCCGAGCACTGAGCACCCAGCACCCTGAGCACTGAGCACCCTGAGGACTGAGCACCCAGCACCCTGAGTACTGAGCACCCAGCACCCTGAGTACTGAGCACCCAGCATCCTGAGTACTGAGCACCGATCACCCTGAGCACTGAGCATCCAGCACCCTGAGCACTGAGCACCCAGCACCCTGAGTACTGAGCACCCTGAGTACTGAGCACCCAGCACCCCGAGCACTGAGCACCCAGCACCCTGAGTACTGAGCACCCTGAGTGCTGAGCACCCAGCACCCTGAGTACTGAGCACCCAGCACCCTGAGCACTGAGCACCCAGCACCCTGAGTACTGAGCACCCAGCACCCTGAGTACTTAGCACCCAGCACCTGAGCACTGAGCACCCAGCACCCTGAGTTCTGAGCACCGAGCACCCTGAGTACTGAGCACCCAGCACCCTGAGTACTGAGCACCCAGCACCCTGAGTACTGAGCACCGAGCACCCCGAGTACTGAGCACCCAGCACCCCGAGCACTGAGCACCCGGCACCCCGAGCACTGAGCACCCAGCACCCTGAGTACTGAGCACCCAGCACCCTGAGTACTGAGCACTGAGCACCCTGAGCACTGAGCACCCAGCACCCTGAGTACTGAGCACCCAGCAACCTGAGTACTGAGCACTCAGCAACCTGAGTACTGAGCACCGAGCACCCCGAGCACTGAGCACCCAGCACCCTGAGCACTGAGCACCCTGAGGACTGAGCACCCAGCACCCTGAGTACTGAGCACCCAGCACCCTGAGTACTGAGCACCCAGCATCCTGAGTACTGAGCACCGATCACCCTGAGCACTGAGCATCCAGCACCCCGAGCACTGAGCACCCAGCACCCTGAGTACTGAGCACCCTGAGTACTGAGCACCCAGCACCCCGAGCACTGAGCACCCAACACCCTGAGTACTGAGCACCCTGAGTGCTGAGCACCCAGCACCCTGAGTACTGAGCACCCAGCACCCTGAGCACTGAGCACCCAGCACCCGAGTACTGAGCACCCAGCACCCTGAGTACTTAGCACCCAGCACCTGAGCACTGAGCACCCAGCACCCTGAGTTCTGAGCACCGAGCACCCTGAGTACTGAGCACCCAGCACCCTGAGTACTGAGCACCCAGCACCCTGAGTACTGAGCACCGAGCACCCCGAGTACTGAGTACCCAGCACCCTGAGCACTGAGCACCCAGCACCCCGAGCACTGAGCACCCAGCATCCTGAGTACTGAGCACCGAGCACCCTGAGCACTGAGCACCCAGCACCCTGAGCACTGAGCACCCAGCACCCTGAGTACTGAGCACCCAGCACCATGAGTACTGAGCACACAGCACCCTGAGCACTGAGCACCCAGCAAACTGAGTACTGAGCACCCAGCACCCTGAGCACTGAGCACCCAGCACCCTGAGTACTGAGCACCGAGCACCCCGAGCACTGAGCACCCAGCACCCTGAGTACTGAGCACCCAGCACCAAAAGTACTGAGCACCGAGCATCCTGAGCACTGAGCACCGAGCACCCCGAGCACTGAGCACCCAGCACCCTGAGTACTGAGCACCCAGCACCAAGAGTACTGAGCAGCGAGCACCCCGAGCACTGAGCATCCAGCACCCTGTGTAATGAGCACCCAGCACCCTGAGTACTGAGCACCGAGCACCCCGAGTACTGAGCACCCAGCACCCTGAGCACTCAGCACCCAGCACACCGAGCACTGAGCACCCAGCACCCTGAGTACTGAGCTCCCAGCACCCCGAGCCCTGAGCACCCAGCGCCCCGAGCACTGAGCACCCAGCACCCCGAGCACTGAGCACCCAGCACCCGTAGCACTGAGCACCCAGCACCCCGAGCAATGAGCACCCAGCACCCTGAGTACTGAGCACCCAGCACCCCGAGTACTGAGCACCCAGCAACCTGAGCACCGAGCACCCAGCACCCCGAGCACTGAGCACCCAGCACCCTGAGCACTGAACACCCAGCACCCTGAGTACTGAGCACCGAGCACCCCGAGTACTGAGCACCCAGCACCCCGAGCACTGAGCACCGAGCACCCCGAGCACTGAGCACCCAGCACACTGAGCAATGAGCACCCAGCACCCCGAGCACTGAGCACCTAGCACCCCGAGCACTGAGCACCCAGCACCCCGAGCACTGAGCACCCAGCACCCCGAGCACTATACACCCAGCACCCCGAGTACTCAGCACCCAGCACCCTGAGCACTGAGCACCCAGCACCCTGAGCACTGAGCACAAAGCACGCTGAGTAATGAGCACTGAACACCCTGAGCACTGAGCACAAAGCACTCTGAGTACTGAGCACTGAGCACCCTGAGTACTGAGCACTGAGCACCGAGCACCCTGAGTACTGAGCACCCTGAGGACTGAGCACCCAGCACCCTGAGTACTGAGCACCCAGCACCCAGAGCACTGAGCACCGAGCACCCTGAGTACTGAACACCCAGCACCCTGAGCACTGAGCACTGAGCACCCAGCACCCTGAGCACTGAGCACTGAGCACCCAGCACCCCGAGCACTGAGCACCCAGCACCCTGAGCACCCAGCACCGTGAACACTGAGCACCCTGAGCACTGAGCACCCTGAGCACTGAGCACTGAGCACCCAGCACCCTGAGTACTGAGCTCCCAACACTCTAAGCACTGAGCACCCAGCACGCTGAGTACTGAGCACTGAGCACCCAGCACCCTGAGTACTGAGCACCCAGCACCCTAAGTACTGAGCACCCAGCACCCCGAGCACTGAGCACTGAGCAACCTGAGTACTGAGCACTGAGCACCCTTAGTACTGAGCACCGAGCACCCTGAGTACTGAGCACCCAGCACCCTGAGCACTGAGCACGGAGCACCCCGAGGACTGAGCACCCAGCACCGTGAGCACTGAGAACCCAGCACCTTGAGTACTGAGCACCGAGCACCCCGAGCACTGAGCACCCAGCACCCTGAGTAATGAGCACCCACCAAACCGAGCACAGAGCACCCAGCACCCTGAGTACTGAGCACCCAGCACCCTGAGGACTGAGCACCCAGCACCCTGAGTACTGAGCATTCAGCACCCTGAGTACTGAGCACCCAGCATCCTGAGTACTGAGCACCGATCACCCTGAGCACTGAGCATCCAGCACCCCGAGCACTGAGCACCCAGCACCCTGAGTACTGAGCACCCTGAGTGCTGAGCACCCAGCACCCTGCGTACTGAGCACCCAGCAACCTGAGTACTGAGCACCCAGCACCCTGAGTACTGAGCACCGAGCACCCTGAGTACTGAGCACCGAGCACCCCGAGTACTGAGCACCCAGCACCCTGAGTACTGAGCACCCAGCACCCTGAGTACTGAGCACCGAGCACCCCGAGTACTGAGCACCCAGCACCCTGAGTACTGAGCACCCAGCACCCTGAGTACTGAGCACTGAGCACCACGAGTACTGAGCACCCAGCACCCTGAGCACTGAGCACCCAGCACCCCGAGCACTGAGCACCCAGCACCCTGAGTACTGAGCACCGAGCACCCCGAGCACTGAGTACCCAGCACCCTGAGCACTGAGCACCCAGCACTCTGAGTACTGAGCACCCAGCACACTGAGTACTGAGCACCGAGCACCCCGAGTACTGAGCACACAGCACCCTGAGCACTGAGCACCCAGCACCCCGAGCACTGAGCACCCAACACCCTGAGTACTGAGCACCGAGCACCCCGAGCACCCCGAGCACTGAGCACCCAGCACCCTGAGCACTGAGCACCCAGCACCCTGAGTACTGAGCACCCAGCACCCTGAGTACTGAGCACCCAGCACCCTGAGCACTGAGCACAAAGCACGCTGAGTACTGAGCACACTGAGTACTGAGCACCGAGGACCCTGAACACTGAGCACCCAGCACCCTGAGCACTGAGCACCCAGCACCCCGAGAATGAGCACCCAGCACCCTGAGTACTGAGAACCGAGCCCCCTGAGTACTGAGCACCCAGCACGCTGAGCACTGAGCAACCAGCACCCCGAGTACTGAGCACCCAGCACCCAGAGCACTGAGCACCCAGCACCCCGAGAATGAGCACCCAGCACCCTGAGTACTGAGCACCCAGCACCCTGAGTACTGAGCACCCAGCACCCCGAGCACTGAGCACCCTGAATACTGAGCACCCAGCACCCTGAGTACTGTGCACTAAGCACCCAGAGGGCTGAGATCCCAGGACCCCGAGCACTGAGTACTGAGCACCCAGCACCCTGAGTACTGATCACCGAGCTCCACGAGCACTGAGCACCCTGAGTACTGAGCACCCAGCACCCTGAGAACTGAGCACCCAGCACCCTGAGCACTGAGCACCCAGCACCCTGAGTACTGAGCACCCAGCACCCCGAGCACTGAGCACCCAGCACCCTGAGTACTGAGCACCGAGCACCCTGAGTACTGAGCAACCAGAGCACTGAGCACCCAGCACCCTGAGTACTGAGCAGCGAGCACCCTGAGTACTGAGCACCCAGCACCCTGAGTACTGAGCACCCAGCACCCTGAGTACTGAGCACCGAGCACCCCGAGTACTGAGCACCCAGCACCCTGAGCACTCAGCACCCAGCACCCCGAGCACTGAGCACCCAGCACCCTGAGTACTGAGCTCCCAGCACCCCGAGCCCTGAGAACCCAGCACCCTGAGTACTGAGCACCCTGAGTACTGAGCACCGATCACCCTGAGCACTGACCACCCAGCACCCTGAGTACTGAGCACCCAATGTACTGAGCACCGAGCACACCGAGCACTGAGCACCCAGCACCCTGAGTACTGAGCACCAAGCACCCTGAGCACTGAGCACCCAGCACCCTGAGTACTGAGCACCGAGCACCCCGAGCACTGAGCACCCAGCGCCCCGAGCACTGAGCACCCAGCACCCCGAGCACTGAGCACCCAGCACCCGTAGCACTGAGGACCCAGCACCCCGAGCAGTGAGCACCCAGCACCCTGAGCACTGAGCACCCAGCACCCCGAGTACTGAGCACCCAGCAACCTGAGCACCGAGCACCCAGCACCCCGAGCACTGAGCACCCAGCACCCTGAGCACTGAACACCCAACACCCTGAGTACTGAGCACCGAGCACCCCGAGTACTGAGCACCCAGCACCCCGAGCACTGAGCACCGAGCACCCCGAGCACTGAGCACCCAGCACCCCGAGCACTGAGCACCCAGCACCCCGAGCACTGAGCACCCAGCACCCCGAGCACTGAGGACCCAGCACCCCGAGCACTGAGCACCCAGCACCCCGAGCACTGAGCACCCAGCACCCCGAGCACTGAGCACCCAGCACCCCGAGTACTCAGCACCCAGCACCCTGAGCACTGAGCACCCAGCACCCTGAGCACTGAGCACAAAGCACGCTGAGTACTGAGCACTGAACACCCTGAGCACTGAGCACAAAGCACTCTGAGTACTGAGCACTGAGCACCCTGAGTACTGAGCACTGAGCACCGAGCACCCTGAGTACTGAGCACCCTGAGGACTGAGCACCCAGCACCCTGAGTACTGAGCACCCAGCACCCAGAGCACTGAGCACCGAGCACCCTGAGTACTGAACACCCAGCACCCTGAGCACTGAGCACTGAGCACCCAGCACCCTGAGCACTGAGCACTGAGCACCCAGCACCCCGAGCACTGAGCACCCAGCACCCTGAGCACCCAGCACCGTGAACACTGAGCACCCTGAGCACTGAGCACACTGAGCACTGAGCACTGAGCACCCAGCACCCTGAGTACTGAGCACCCAACACTCTAAGCACTGAGCACCCAGCACGCTGAGTACTGAGCACTGAGCACACAGCACCCTGAGTACTGAGCACCCAGCACCCCGAGCACTGAGCACCCAGTGCCCCGAGCACTGAGCACCCAGCACCCCGAGCACTGAGCACTGAGCACACTGAGCACTGAGCACCCAGCACCCCGAGTACTGAGCACTGAGCACCCTGAGTACTGAGCACCCAGCACCCCGAGTACTGAGCACTGAGCACCGTGAGTACTGAGCATCCAGCACCCTGAACACTGAGCACTGAGCACACTGAGCACTGAGCACCTAGCACCCCGAGTACTGAGCACTGAGCACCCTGAGTACTGATCACCCAGCACCCTGAGCACTGAGCACGGAGCACCCCGAGGACTGAGCACCCAGCACCCTGAGCACTGAGCACCCAGCACATTGAGTACTGAGCACCGAGCACCCCGAGCACTGAGCACCCAGCACCCTGAGTACTGAGCACCCAGCACCCTGAGCACTGAGCACCCACACCCTGAGCACTGAGCACCCAGCACCCCGAGCACTGAGCACCCAGCACCCTGAGTACTGAGCACCCAACACCCAGAGTACTGAGCACCCAGCACCCTGAGAACTGAGCACCCTGCACCCTGAGTACTGAGCACCCAGCACCCTGAGTACTGAGCACCCAGCACCCTGAGCACTGAGCACTGAGCACCCAGCACCCTGAGCACTGAGCACTGACCACCCAGCACCCCGAGCACTGAGCACCCAGCACCCCGAGCACTGACCACCCAGCACCCTGAGCACTGAGCACCCAGCACCCCGAGAATGAGCACCCAGCCCCCTGAGTACTGAGCACCCAGCACCATGAGTACTGAGCACCCAGCACCCTGAGTACTGAGCACTCAGCACCCTGAGTTCTGAGCACCGAGCAACCCGAGCACTGAGCACCCAGCACACTGAGCACTGAGCACCCAGCACCCCGAGCACTGAGCACCCAGCACCCCGAGCACTGAGCACCCAGCACCCTGAGCACTGAGCACCCAGCACCCTGAGCACTGAGCACCCAGCACCCCGAGTACTGAGCACCCAGCACCCCGAGTACTGAGCACCGAGCACCCCGAGCACTGAGCACCCAGCACCCTGAGTACTGAGCACCCAGCACCCTGAGTACTGAGCACCCGGAGTACTGAGAACCCAGCACCCCGATCACTGAGCACCCAGCACCCTGAGTACTGAGAACAGATCACCCTGAGTACTGAGCACCCAGCACCCTGAATACTGAGCCCCCAGCACCCTGAGTACTGAGCACCCAGCACACCGAGCACTGAGCACCCAGCAACCCGAGAATGAGCACCCAGCACCCTGAGTACTGAGAACCGAGCACCCTGAGTACTGAGAACCCAGCACCCTGAGTACTGAGCACCCAGCACCCTGAGCACTGAGCACCCAGCAGCCCGAGCACTGAGCACCCAGCATCCTGAGCACTGAGTACTGAGCACCCAGCACCCTGAGCACTGAGCACCCAGCACCCTGAGCACTGAGCACCCAGCACCCTGATTACTGAGCACCCAGCACCCCAAGCACTGAGCACCGAGCACCCTGAGTACTGAGCACCCAGCACGCTGAGCACATAGCACCCAGCACCCCGAATACTGAGCACCCAGCACCCTGAGCACTGAGCACCCAGCAGCCCGAGCACTGAGCACCCAGCATCCTGAGCACTGAGTACTGAGCACCCAGCACCCTGAGCACTGAGCACCCAGCACCCTGAGCACTGAGCACCCAGCACCCTGAGTACTGAGCACCCAGCACCCCTAGCACTGAGCACCCAGCACCCTGAGCACTGAGCACCCAGCACCCTGAGTACTGAGCATCAAGCACGCTGAGCACTGAGCACCCAGCACCCTGAGCACTGAGCACCCAGCACCCTGAGCACTGAGCACCCAGCACCCTGAGTCCTGAGCACCGAGCACCCCGAGCACTGAGCACCGGGTACCCCGAGCACTGAGCACCCAGCAACCTGAGTACTGAGCACCCAGCACCCTGAGTACTGAGCACTGAGCACTGAGCACCCTGAGCACTGAGCACCCAGCACCCTGAGCACTGAGCACCCAGCATCCTGAGCACTGAGTACTGAGCACCCAGCACCCTGAGCACTGAGCAGCCAGCACCCTGAGCACTGAGCACCCAGCACCCTGAGTATTGAGCACCCAGCACCCCAAACACTGAGCAGCGAGCACCCTGAGAACTGAGCACCGAGCACCCTGAGTACTGAGCACCCAGCACCATGAGTACTGAGCCCCGAGCACCCAGAGTACTGAGCACCGAGCACCCTGAGCACTGAGCACCCAGCACCCTGAGTACTGAGCACCAAGCACCCTGAGTACTGAGCACCCAGCACCCTGAGAACTGAGCACCGAGCACCCTGAGTACTGAGCACCCAGCACCCCGAGAATGAGCACCCAGCACCATGAGTATTGAGCACCGAGCACCCTGAGCACTGAGCACCCAGCACCCTGAATACTGAGCACCAAGCACCCTGAGCACTGAGCCCCCAGCACCCCGAGCACTGAGCACCCAGCACCCTGAGCACTGAGCACCCGGCACCCTGAGCACTGAGCACCCAGCACCCCGAGTACTGAGCACCCAGCACCCCGAGTACTGAGCGCCGAGCACCCCGAGAACTGAGCACACAGCACCCTGAGTACTGAGCACCCAGCACCCTGAGTACTGAGCACCCCGAGTACTGAGAACCCAGCACCCCGATCACTGAGCACCCAGCACCCTGAGTACTGAGAACAGATCACCCTGAGTACTGAGCACCCAGCACCCTGAGTACTGAGCCCCCAGCACCCTGAGTACTGAGCACCCAGCACCCCGAGCACTGAGCACCCAGCACCCCGAGAATGAGCACCCAGCACCCTGAGTACTGAGAACCGAGCATCCTGAGTACTGAGCACCCAGCACCCTGAGTACTGAGCCCCCAGCACCCTGAGTACTGAGCACCCAGCACCCCGAGCACTGAGTACCCAGCACCCCGAGAATGAGCACCCAGCACCCTGAGTACTGAGCACCCAGCACCCCGAGCACGGAGCACCCAGGACCCCGAGCACTGAGTACTGAGCACTCAGCACCCTGAGTACTGAGCACCGAGCTCCCCGAGCACTGAGCACCCAGCACCCTGAGCACTGAGCACCCAGCACCCTGAGCACTGAGCACCCAGCACCCTGAGTCCTGAGCACCCAGCACGCTGAGTACTGAGCACCCAGCACCCCGAGCACTGAGCATCCAGCACCCTGAGTACTGAGCACTGAGCACCCAGCGCCCCGAGCACTGAGCACCCAGCACCCTGTGTACTGAGCACTGAGCACCCTGAGTACTAAGCACCCAGCACCCTGAGTACTGAGCACCCATGACCCTGAGCACTGAGCACCGAGCACCCCGAGCACTGAGCACCCAGCACCCTGAGCACTCACCACCCATCACCCCGATCACTGAGCACCCAGCACCCTGAGCACTGAGCACCCAGCACCCTGAGCACTGAGCACCCAGCACCCAGAGCACTGAGCACCCAGCACCCTGAGTACTGAGAACCCAGCACACTGAGTACTGAGCACCCAGCACCCTGAGCACTGAGCACCCAGCAGCCCGAGCACTGAGCACCCAGCACCCCGAGAATGAGCACCCAGCACCATGAGTACTGAGCCCCGAGCACCCAGAGTACTGAGCACCGAGAACCCTGAGCACTGAGCACCCAGCACCCTGAGAACTGAGCACCGAGCACCCTGAGTACTGAGCACCCAGCACCCAGAGAATGAGCACCCAGCACCATGAGTTCTGAGCACCGAGCACCCTGAGCACTGAGCACCCAGCACCCTGAGTACTGAGCACCAAGCACCCTGAGTACTGAGCACCCAGCACCCTGAGTACTGAGCACCCAGCACCCTGAGTTCTGAGCACCCAGCTCCCTGAGCACTGAGCAAACTGAGTACTGAGCAACCAGCACCCTGAGCACTGAGCACCCAGCACCCCGAGCACTGAGCACCCAGCACCCCGAGCACTGAGCACTGAGCACCCTGAGCACTGAGGACCCAGCACCCCGAGCACTAAGCACCCAGCACCCTGAGTACTGAGCACCCAGCACCCTGAGCACTGAGCACACTGAGTACTGAGCAACCAGCACCCTGAGCACTGAGCACCCAGCACCCCGAGCACTGAGCACCCAGCACGCTGAGTACTGAGCACTGAGCACCCAGCACCCTGAGTACTGAGCACCCAGCACCCTGAGTACTGAGCACCCAGCACCCCGAGCACTGAGCACTGAGCACCCTGAGTACTGAGCACTGAGCACCCTTAGTACTGAGCACCGAGCACCCTGAGTACTGAGCACCCAGCACCCTGAGCACTGAGCACGGAGCACCCCGAGGACTGAGCACCCAGCACCGTGAGCACTGAGCACCCAGCACCTTGAGTACTGAGCACCGAGCACCCCGAGCAATGAGCACCAAGCACCCTGAGTACTGAGCACCCAGCACCCCGAGCACTGAGCACCCAGCACCCTGAGTACTGAGCACCCAGCACACTGAGTACTGAGCACTGAGCACCCTGAGCACTGAGCACCAAACACCCCGAGCACTGAGCACCCAGCACCCTGAGTACTGAGCACCCAGCACCCTGAGTACTGAGCACCCAGCATCCTGAGTACTGAGCACCCTGAGGACTGAGCACCCAGCACCCTGAGTACTGAGTACCCAGCACCCTGAGTACTGAGCACCCAGCATCCTGAGTACTGAGCACCGATCAACCTGAGCACTGAGCATCCAGCACCCTGAGCACTGAGCACCCTGAGGACTGAGCACCCAGCAACCTGAGTACTGAGCACCCAGCATCCTGAGTACTGAGCACCGATCACCCTGAGCACTCAGCATCCAGCACCCCGAGCACTGAGCACCCAGCACCCTGAGTACTGAGCACCCTGAGTACTGAGCACCCAGCACCCCTAGCACTGAGCACCCAGCACCCTGAGTACTGAGCACCCTGAGTGCTGAGCACCCAGCACCCTGAGTACTGAGCAGCCAGCACCCTGAGCACTGAGCACCCAGCACCCTGAGTACTGAGCACCCAGCACCCTGAGAACTTAGCACCCAGCAAATGAGCACTGAGCACCCAGCACCCTGAGTACTGAGCACCGAGCACCCTGAGTACTGAGCACCCAGCACCCTGAGTACTGAGCACCGAGCACCCCGAGTACTGAGCACCCAGCACCCTGAGAACTGAGCACCCAGCACCCTGAGCACTGAGCACCCAGCACCCTGAGTACTGAGCACCGAGCACCCCGAGCACTGAGCACCCAGCACCCTGAGCACTGAGCACCCAGCACCCTGAGTACAGAGCATCCAGCACCCTGAGTACTGAGCACACAGCACCCTGAGCACTGAGCACCCAGCACCCTGAGTACTGAGCACCCACCACCCTGAGTACTGAGCACCCAGCACCCTGAGTACTGAGCACCCAGCACCCTGAGTACTGAGCACAGAGCACCCTGAGTACTGAGCACCGAGCACCCCGAGTACTGAGCACCCAGCACCCCGAGGACTGAGCACCCAGCACCCTGAGCACTGAGCACCCAGCACACTGAGTCCTGAGTACTGAGCACCCTGAGTACTGAGCACCCAGCATCCAGAGCACTGAGCACCCAGCACCCTGAGTACTGAGCACCGAGCACCCTAGGCATTGAGCACCCAGCACCCTGAGTACTGAGCACCCAGCACCAAATGTACTGAGCACCGAGCATCCTGAGCACTGAGCACCGAGAACCCCGAGCACTGAGCAACCAGCACCCTGAGTACTGAGCACCCAGCACCAAGAGTACTGAGCAGCGAGCACCCCGAGCACTGAGCACCCAGCACATTGAGTAATGAGCACCCAGCACCACGAGTACTGAGCACCCAGCACCAAAAGTACTGAGCACCGAGCATCCTGAGCACTGAGCACCCAGCACCCCGAGAATGAGCACCCAGCCCCCTGAGTACTGAGCACCCATGACCCTGAGCACTGAGCACCGAGCACCCCGAGCACTGAGCACCCAGCACCCTGAGCACTGAGCACCCAGCACCCAGAGCACTGAGCACCCAGCACTCTGAGCACTGAGCACCCAGCACCCTGAGTACTGAGCACCCAGCACCCTGAGTACTGAGCACCCAGACCACGAGCACTGAGCACCCAGCACCCCTAGCACTGTGCACCCAGCACCCTGAGTACTGAGAACCCAGCACCCTGAGTACTGAGCACCCAGCACCCTGAGCACTGAGCACCCAGCAGCCCGAGCACTGAGCACCCAGCATCCTGAGCACTGAGTACTGAGCACCCAGCACCCTGAGCACTGAGCACCCAGCACCCTGAGCACTGAGCACCCAGCACCCTGAGTACTGAGCACCCAGCACCCCAAGCACTGAGCACCGAGCACCCTGAGTACTGAGCACCCAGCACGCTGAGCACTGAGCACCCAGCACCCCGAATACTGAGCACCCAGCACCCTGAGTACTGAGCACCCAGCACCCTGAGTACTGAGCACCCAGGACCCCTAGCACTGAGCACCCAGCACCCCGAGCACTGAGCACCCAGCACCCCGAGAATGAGCACCCAGCACCCTGAGTACTGAGAACCGAGCACCCTGAGTACTGAGCACCCAGCACCCAGAGTACTGAGCCCCCAGCACCCTGAGTCCTGAGCACCGAGCACCCCGAGCACTGAGCACCGGGTAATCCGAGCACTGAGCACCCAGCAACCTGAGTACTGAGCACCCAGCACCCTGAGTACTGAGCACTGAGCACCCTGAGCACTGAGCACCCAGCACCCTGAGCACTGAGCAACCAGCATCCTGAGCACTGAGTACTGAGCACCCAGCACCCTGAGCACTGAGCAGCCAGCACCCTGAGCACTGATCACCCAGCACCCTGAGTATTGAGCACCCAGCACCCCAAACACTGAGCAGCGTGCACCCTGAGAACTGAGCACCGAGCACCCTGAGTACTGAGCACCCAGCACCATGAGTACTGAGCCCCGAGCACCCAGAGTACTGAGCACCGAGCACCCTGAGCACTGAGCACCCAGCACCCTGAGTACTGAGCACCAAGCACCCTGAGTAATGAGCACCCATCACCCCGAGAATGAGCACCCAGCACCATGAGTACTGAGCCCCGAGCACCCAGAGTACTGAGCACCGAGCACCCTGAGCACTGAGCACCCAGCACCCTGAGAACTGAGCACCGAGCACCCTGAGTACTGAGCACCCAGCACCCCGAGAATGAGCACCCAGCACCATGAGTACTGAGCACCGAGCACCCTGAGCACTGAGCACCCAGCACCCTGAGTACTGAGCACCAAGCACCCTGAGTACTGAGCATCCAGCACCCTTAGTACTGAGCACCCAGCACCCTGAGTTCTGAGCACCCAGCACCCTGAGCACTGAGCACACTGAGTACTGAGCAACCAGCACCCTGAGCACTGAGCACCCAGCACCCCGAGCACTGAGCACCCAGCACCCCGAGCACTGAGCACTGAGCACCCTGAGCACTGAGGACCCAGCACCCCGAGCACTGAGCACCCAGCACCCTGAGTACTGAGCACCCAGCACCCTGAGCACTGAGCACACTGAGTACTGAGCAACAAGCACCCTGAGCACTGAGCACCCAGCACCCGAGCACTGAGCACCCAGCACCCTGAGCACTGAGCACCCAGCACCCTGAGCACTGAGCACCCAGCACCCCGAGTACTGAGCACCCAGCACCCCGAGTACTGAGCACCGAGCACCCCGAGCACTGAGCACCCAGCACCCTGAGTACTGAGCAACAAGCACCATGAGTACTGAGCACACAGCACCCTGAGCACTGAGCACCCAGCAACCTGAGTACTGAGCACCCAGCACCCTGAGTACTGAGCACCCTGCAACCTGAGCACTGAGCACCCAGCACCCTGAGTACTGAGCACCGAGCACCCCTAGCACTGAGCACCCAGCACCCTGAGTACTGAGCACCCAGCACCCTGAGAACTTAGCACCCAGCAAATGAGCACTGATCACCCAGCACCCTGAGTACTGAGCACCGAGCACCCTGAGTACTGAGCACCCAGCACCCTGAGTACTGAGCACCGAGCACCCCGAGTACTGAGCACCCAGCACCCTGAGAACTGAGCACCCAGCACCCTGAGCACTGAGCACCCAGCACCCTGAGTACTGAGCACCGAGCACCCCGAGCACTGAGCACCCAGCACCCTGAGCACTGAGCACCCAGCACCCTGAGTACAGAGCATCCAGCACCCTGAGTACTGAGCACACAGCACCCTGAGCACTGAGCACCCAGCACCCTGAGTACTGAGCACCCACCACCCTGAGTACTGAGCACCCAGCACCCTGAGTACTGAGCACCCAGCACCCTGAGTACTGAGCACCCAGCACCCTGAGTACTGAGCACCGAGCACCCCGAGTACTGAGCACCCAGCACCCCGAGGACTGAGCACCCAGCACCCTGAGCACTGAGCACCCAGCACACTGAGTCCTGAGTACTGAGCACCCTGAGTACTGAGCACCCAGCATCCAGAGCACTGAGCACCCAGCACCCTGAGTACTGAGCACCGAGCACCCTAGGCATTGAGCACCCAGCACCCTGAGTACTGAGCACCCAGCACCAAATGTACTGAGCACCGAGCATCCTGAGCACTGAGCACCGAGAACCCCGAGCACTGAGCACCCAGCACCCTGAGTACTGAGCACCCAGAACCAAGAGTACTGAGCAGCGAGCACCCCGAGCACTGAGCACCCAGCACATTGAGTAATGAGCACCCAGCACCACGAGTACTGAGCACCCAGCACCAAAAGTACTGAGCACCGAGCATCCTGAGCACTGAGCACCCAGCACCCCGAGAATGAGCACCCAGCCCCCTGAGTACTGAGCACCCATGACCCTGAGCACTGAGCACCGAGCACCCCGAGCACTGAGCACGAAGCACCCTGAGCACTGAGCACCCAGCACCCAGAGCACTGAGCACCCAGCACTCTGAGCACTGAGCACCCAGCACCCTGAGTACTGAGCACCCAGCACCCTGAGTACTGAGCACCCAGACCACGAGCACTGAGCACCCAGCACCCCTAGCACTGTGCACCCAGCACCCTGAGTACTGAGAACCCAGCACCCTGAGTACTGAGCACCCAGCACCCTGAGCACTGAGCACCCAGCAGCCCGAGCACTGAGCACCCAGCATCCTGAGCACTGAGTACTGAGCACCCAGCACCCTGAGCACTGAGCACCCAGCACCCTGAGCACTGAGCACCCAGCACCCTGAGTACTGAGCACCCAGCACCCCAAGCACTGAGCACCGAGCACCCTGAGTACTGAGCACCCAGCACGCTGAGCACTGAGCACCCAGCACCCCGAATACTGAGCACCCAGCACCCTGAGTACTGAGCACCCAGCACCCTGAGTACTGAGCACCCAGGACCCCTAGCACTGAGCACCCAGCACCCCGAGCACTGAGCACCCAGCACCCCGAGAATGAGCACCCAGCACCCTGAGTACTGAGAACCGAGCACCCTGAGTACTGAGCACCCAGCACCCTGAGTACTGAGCCCCCAGCACCCTGAGTCCTGAGAAACGAGCACCCCGAGCACTGAGCACCGGGTACCCCGAGCACTGAGCACCCAGCAACCTGAGTACTGAGCACCCAGCACCCTGAGTACTGAGCACTGAGCACCCTGAGCACTGAGCACCCAGCACCCTGAGCACTGAGCAACCAGCATCCTGAGCACTGAGTATTGAGCACCCAGCACCCTGAGCACTGAGCAGCCAGCACCCTGAGCACTGATCACCCAGCACCCTGAGTATTGTGCACCCAGCACCCCAAACACTGAGCAGCGTGCACCCTGAGAACTGAGCACCGAGCACCCTGAGTACTGAGCACCCAGCACCATGAGTACTGAGCCCCGAGCACCCAGAGTACTGAGCACCGAGCACCCTGAGCACTGAGCACCCAGCACCCTGAGTACTGAGCACCAAGCACCCTGAGTACTGAGCACCCATCACCCCGAGAATGAGCACCCAGCACCATGAGTACTGAGCCCCGAGCACCCAGAGTACTGAGCACCGAGCACCCTGAGCACTGAGCACCCAGCACCCTGAGAACTGAGCACCGAGCACCCTGAGTACTGAGCACCCAGCACCCCGAGAATGAGCACCCAGCACCATGAGTACTGAGCACCGAGCACCCTGAGCCCTGAGCACCCAGCACCCTGAGTACTGAGCACCAAGCACCCTGAGTACTGAGCACCCAGCACCCTTAGTACTGAGCACACAGCACCCTGAGTTCTGAGCACCCAGCACCCTGAGCACTGAGCACACTGAGTACTGAGCAACCAGCACCCTGAGCACTGAGCACCCAGCACCCCGAGCACTGAGCACCCAGCACCCCGAGCACTGAGCACTGAGCACCCTGAGCACTGAGGACCCAGCACCCCGAGCACTGAGCACCCAGCACCCTGAGTACTGAGCACCCAGCACCCTGAGCACTGAGCACACTGAGTACTGAGCAACAAGCACCCTGAGCACTGAGCACCCAGCACCCGAGCACTGAGCACCCTGCACCCTGAGCACTGAGCACCCAGCACCCTGAACACTGAGAACCCAGCACCCCGAGTACTGAGCACCCAGCACCCCGAGTACTGAGCACCGAGCACCCCGAGCACTGAGCACCCAGCACCCTGAGTACTGAGCAACAAGCACCATGAGTACTGAGCACACAGCACCCTGAGCACTGAGCACCCAGCAACCTGAGTACTGAGCACCCAGCACCCTGAGTACTGAGCACCCTGCAACCTGAGCACTGAGCACCCAGCACCCTGAGTACTGAGCACCGAGCACCCCTAGCACTGAGCACCCAGCACCCTGAGTACTGAGCACCCAGCACCAAAAGTACTGAGCACCGAGCATCCTGAGCACTGAGCACCGAGCAACCCGAGCACTGAGCACCCAGCACCCTGAGTACTGAGCACCCAGCACCAAGAGTACTGAGCAGCGAGCACCCCGAGCACTGAGCACCCAGCACCCTGTGTAATGAGCACCCAGCACCCCGAGTACTGAGCACCCAGCCCCGTGAGTACTGAGCACCCAGCACCCTGAGTACTGAGCACCCAGCACCCTGAGCACTGAGCACAAAGCACGCTGAGTACTGAGCACACTGAGTACTGAGCACCGAGGACCCTGAACACTGAGCACCCAGCACCCTGAGCACTGAGCACCCAGCAGCCCGAGAATGAGCACCCAGCACCCTGAGTACTGAGAACCGAGCACCCTGAGTACTGAGCACCCAGCACGCTGAGCACTGAGCAACCAGCACCCCGAGTACTGAGCACCCAGCACCCAGACCACTGAGCACCCAGCACCCCGAGAATGAGCACCCAGCACCCTGAGTACTGAGCACCCAGCACCCTGAGTACTGAGCACCCAGCACCCCGAGCACTGAGCACCCTGAATACTGAGCACCCAGCACCCTGAGTACTGTGCACTAAGCACCCAGAGGGCTGAGAACCCAGGACCCCGAGCACTGAGTACTGAGTACCCAGCACCCTGAGTACTGAGCACCGAGCTCCAGGAGCACTGAGCACCCTGAGTACTGAGCACCCAGCACAATGAGAACTGAGCACCCAGCACCCTGAGCACTGAGCACCCAGCTCCCTGAGTACTGAGCACCCAGCACCCCGAGCACTGAGCACCCAGCACCCTGAGTACTGAGCACCCAGCACCCTGAGTACTGAGCAACCAGAGCACTGAGCACCCAGCACCCTGAGTACTGAGCACCCTGAGGACTGAGCACCGATCACCCTGAGCACTGAGCACCGAGCACCCTGAGTACTGAGCACCCAGCACCCTGAGCACTGAGCACCCAGCACCCTGAGTACTGAGCAGCGAGCACCCTGAGTACTGAGCACCCAGCACCCTGAGTACTGAGCACCCAGCACCCTGAGTACTGAGCACCGAGCACCCCGAGTACTGAGCACCCAGCACCCTGAGCACTCAGCACCCAGCACCCCGAGCACTGAGCACCCAGCACCCTGAGTACTGAGCTCCCAGCACCCCGAGCCCTGAGCACCCAGCACCCTGAGTACTGAGCACCCTGAGTACTGAGCACCGATCACCCTGAGTACTGAGCACCAAGCACCCTGAGTACTGAGCACCCATCACCCCGAGAATGAGCACCCAGCACCATGACTACTGAGCCCCGAGCACCCAGAGTACTGAGCACCGAGCACCCTGAGCACTGAGCACCCAGCACCCTGAGAACTGAGCACCGAGCACCCTGAGTACTGAGCACCCAGCACCCCGAGAATGAGCACAAAGCACCATGAGTACTGAGCACCGAGCACCCTGAGCACTGAGCACCCAGCACCCTGAGTACTGAGCACCAAGCACCCTGAGTACTGAGCACCCAGCACCCTTAGTACTGAGCACACAGCACCCTGAGTTCTGAGCACCCAGCACCCTGAGCACTGAGCACACTGAGTACTGAGCAACCAGCACCCTGAGCACTGAGCACCCAGCACCCCGAGCACTGAGCACCCAGCACCCCGAGCACTGAGCACTGAGCACCCTGAGCACTGAGGACCCAGCACCCCGAGCACTGAGCACCCAGCACCCTGAGTACTGAGCACCCAGCACCCTGAGCACTGAGCACACTGAGTACTGAGCAACAAGCACCCTGAGCACTGAGCACCCAGCACACGAGCACTGAGCACCCAGCACCCTGAGCACTGAGCACCCAGCACCCTGAGCACTGAGCACCCAGCACCCCGAGTACTGAGCACCTAGCACCCCGAGTACTGAGCACCGAGCACCCCGAGCACTGAGCACCCAGCACCCTGAGTACTGAGCAACAAGCACCATGAGTACTGAGCACACAGCACCCTGAGCACTGAGCACCCAGCAACCTGAGTACTGAGCACCCAGCACCCTGAGTACTGAGCACCCTGCAACCTGAGCACTGAGCACCCAGCACCCTGAGTACTGAGCACCGAGCACCCCTAGCACTGAGCACCCAGCACCCTGAGTACTGAGCACCCAGCACCAAAAGTACTGAGCACCGAGCATCCTGAGCACTGAGCACCGAGCAACCCGAGCACTGAGCACCGAGCACCCTGAGTACTGAGCACCCAGCACGCTGAGCACTGAGCACCCAGCACCCCGAATACTGAGCACCCAGCACCCTGAGTACTGAGCACCCAGCACCCTGAGTACTGAGCACCCAGGACCCCTAGCACTGAGCACCCAGCACCCCGAGCACTGAGCACCCAGCACCCCGAGAATGAGCACCCAGCACCCTGAGTACTGAGAACCGAGCACCCTGAGTACTGAGCACCCAGCACCCTGAGTACTGAGCCCCCAGCACCCTGAGTCCTGAGCAACGAGCACCCCGAGCACTGAGCACCGGGTACCCCGAGCACTGAGCACCCAGCAACCTGAGTACTGAGCACCCAGCACCCTGAGTACTGAGCACTGAGCACCCTGAGCACTGAGCACCCAGCACCCTGAGCACTGAGCAACCAGCATCCTGAGCACTGAGTACTGAGCACCCAGCACCCTGAGCACTGAGCAGCCAGCACCCTGAGCACTGATCACCCAGCACCCTGAGTATTGAGCACCCAGCACCCCAAACACTGAGCAGCGTGCACCCTGAGAACTGAGCACCGAGCACCCTGAGTACTGAGCACCCAGCACCATGAGTACTGAGCCCCGAGCACCCAGAGTACTGAGCACCGAGCACCCTGAGCACTGAGCACCCAGCACCCTGAGTACTGAGCACCAAGCACCCTGAGTACTGAGCACCCATCACCCCGAGAATGAGCACCCAGCACCATGAGTACTGAGCCCCGAGCACCCAGAGTACTGAGCACCGAGCACCCTGAGCACTGAGCACCCAGCACCCTGAGAACTGAGCACCGAGCACCCTGAGTACTGAGCACCGAGCACCCCTAGCACTGAGCACCCAGCACCCTGAGTACTGAGCACCCAGCACCCTTAGTACTGAGCACCCAGCACCCTGAGTTCTGAGCACCCAGCACCCTGAGCACTGAGCACACTGAGTACTGAGCAACCAGCACCCTGAGCACTGAGCACCCAGCACCCCGAGCACTGAGCACCCAGCACCCCGAGCACTGAGCACTGAGCACCCTGAGCACTGAGGACCCAGCACCCCGAGCACTGAGCACCCAGCACCCTGAGTACTGAGCACCCAGCACCCTGAGCACTGAGCACACTGAGTACTGAGCAACAAGCACCCTGAGCACTGATTACCCAGCACCCGAGCACTGAGCACCCAGCACCCTGAGCACTGAGCACCCAGCACCCTGAGCACTGAGAACCCAGCACCCCGAGTACTGAGCACCCAGCACCCCGAGTACTGAGCACCGAGCACCCCGAGCACTGAGCACCCAGCACCCTGAGTACTGAGCAACAAGCACCATGAGTACTGAGCACACAGCACCCTGAGCACTGAGCACCCAGCAACCTGAGTACTGAGTACCCAGCACCCTGAGTACTGAGCACCCTGCAACCTGAGCACTGAGCACCCAGCACCCTGAGTACTGAGCACCGAGCACCCCTAGCACTGAGCACCCAGCACCCTGAGTACTGAGCACCCAGCACCAAAAGTACTGAGCACCGAGCATCCTGAGCACTGAGCACCGAGCAACCCGAGCACTGAGCACCCAGCACCCTGAGTACTGAGCACCCAGCACCAAGAGTACTGAGCAGCGAGCACCCCGAGCACTGAGCACCCAGCACCCTGTGTAATGAGCACCCAGCACCCCGAGTACTGAGCACCCAGCCCCGTGAGTACTGAGCACCCAGCACCCTGAGTACTGAGCACCCAGCACCCTGAGCACTGAGCACAAAGCACGCTGAGTACTGAGCACACTGAGTACTGAGCACCGAGGACCCTGAACACTGAGCACCCAGCACCCTGAGCACTGAGCACCCAGCAGCCCGAGAATGAGCACCCAGCACCCTGAGTACTGAGAACCGAGCACCCTGAGTACTGAGCACCCAGCACGCTGAGCACTGAGCAACCAGCACCCCGAGTACTGAGCACACAGCACCCAGACCACTGAGCACCCAGCACCCCGAGAATGAGCACCCAGCACCCTGAGTACTGAGCACCCAGCACCCTGAGTACTGAGCACCCAGCACCCCGAGCACTGAGCACCCTGAATACTGAGCACCCAGCACCCTGAGTACTGTGCACTAAGCACCCAGAGGGCTGAGAACCCAGGACCCCGAGCACTGAGTACTGAGTACCCAGCACCCTGAGTACTGAGCACCGAGCTCCAGGAGCACTGAGCACCCTGAGTACTGAGCACCCAGCACAATGAGAACTGAGCACCCAGCACACTGAGCACTGAGCACCCAGCTCCCTGAGTACTAAGCACCCAGCACCCCGAGCACTGAGCACCCAGCACCCTGAGTACTGAGCACCCAGCACCCTGAGTACTGAGCAACCAGAGCACTGAGCACCCAGCACCCTGAGTACTGAGCACCCTGAGGACTGAGCACCGATCACCCTGAGCACTGAGCACCGAGCACCCTGAGTACTGAGCACCCAGCACCCTGAGCACTGAGCACCCAGCACCCTGAGTACTGAGCAGCGAGCACCCTGAGTACTGAGCACCCAGCACCCTGAGTACTGAGCACCCAGCACCCTGAGTACTGAGCACCGAGCACCCCGAGTACTGAGCACCCAGCACCCTGAGCACTCAGCACCCAGCACCACGAGCACTGAGCACCCAGCACCCTGAGTACTGAGCTCCCAGCACCCCGAGCCCTGAGCACCCAGCACCCTGAGTACTGAGCACCCTGAGTACTGAGCACCGATCACCCTGAGCACTGAGCACCCAGCACCCTGAGTACTGAGCACCAAGCACCCTGAGTACTGAGCACCCATCACCCCGAGAATGAGCACCCAGCACCATGAGTACTGAGCCCCGAGCACCCAGAGTACTGAGCACCGAGCACCCTGAGCACTGAGCACCCAGCACCCTGAGAACTGAGCACCGAGCACCCTGAGTACTGAGCACCCAGCACCCCGAGAATGAGCACAAAGCACCATGAGTACTGAGCACCGAGCACCCTGAGCACTGAGCACCCAGCACCCTGAGTACTGAGCACCAAGCACCCTGAGTACTGAGCACCCAGCACCCTTAGTACTGAGCACACAGCACCCTGAGTTCTGAGCACCCAGCACCCTGAGCACTGAGCACACTGAGTACTGAGCAACCAGCACCCTGAGCACTGAGCACCCAGCACCCCGAGCACTGAGCACCCAGCACCCCGAGCACTGAGCACTGAGCACCCTGAGCATTGAGGACCCAGCACCCCGAGCACTGAGCACCCAGCACCCTGAGTACTGAGCACCCAGCACCCTGAGCACTGAGCACACTGAGTACTGAGCAACAAGCACCCTGAGCACTGAGCACCCAGCACCCGAGCACTGAGCACCCAGCACCCTGAGCACTGAGCACCCAGCACCCTGAGCACTGAGCACCCAGCACCCCGAGTACTGAGCACCCAGCACCCCGAGTACTGAGCACCGAGCACCCCGAGCACTGAGCACCCAGCACCCTGAGTACTGAGCAACAAGCACCATGAGTACTGAGCACACAGCACCCTGAGCACTGAGCACCCAGCAACCTGAGTACTGAGCACCCAGCACCCTGAGTACTGAGCACCCTGCAACCTGAGCACTGAGCACCCAGAACCCTGAGTACTGAGCACCGAGCACCCCTAGCACTGAGCACCCAGCACCCTGAGTACTGAGCACCCAGCACCAAAAGTACTGAGCACCGAGCATCCTGAGCACTGAGCACCGAGCAACCCGAGCACTGAGCACCCAGCACCCTGAGTACTGAGCACCCAGCACCAAGAGTACTGAGCAGCGAGCACCCCGAGCACTGAGCACCCAGCACCCTGTGTAATGAGCACCCAGCACCCCGAGTACTGAGCACCCAGCCCCGTGAATACTGAGCACCCAGCACCCTGAGTACTGAGCACCCAGCACCCTGAGCACTGAGCACAAAGCACGCTGAGTACTGAGCACACTGAGTACTGAGCACCGAGGACCCTGAACACTGAGCACCCAGCACCCTGAGCACTGAGCACCCAGCACCCCGAGAATGAGCACCCAGCACCCTGAGTACTGAGAACCGAGCACCCTGAGTACTGAGCACCCAGCACGCTGAGCACTGAGCAACCAGCACCCCGAGTACTGAGCACCCAGCACCCAGAGCACTGAGCACCCAGCACCCCGAGAATGAGCACCCAGCACCCTGAGTACTGAGCACCCAGCACCCTGAGTACTGAGCACCCAGCACCCCGAGCACTGAGCACCCTGAATACTGAGCACCCAGCACCCTGAGTACTGTGCACTAAGCACCCAGAGGGCTGAGAACCCAGGACCCCGAGCACTGAGTACTGAGCACCCAGCACCCTGAGTACTGAGCACCGAGCTCCACGAGCACTGAGCACCCTGAGTACTGAGCACCCAGCACAATGAGAACTGAGCACCCAGCACCCTGAGCACTGAGCACCCAGCTCCCTGAGTACTGAGCACCCAGCACCCCGAGCACTGAGCACCCAGCACCCTGAGTACTGAGCACCCAGCACCCTGAGTACTGAGCAACCAGAGCACTGAGCACCCAGCACCCTGAGTACTGAGCACCCTGAGGACTGAGCACCGATCACCCTGAGCACTGAGCACCGAGCACCCTGAGTACTGAGCACCCAGCACCCTGAGCACTGAGCACCCAGCACCCTGAGTACTGAGCAGCGAGCACCCTGAGTACTGAGCACCCAGCACCCTGAGTACTGAGCACCCAGCACCCTGAGTACTGAGCACCGAGCACCCCGAGTACTGAGCACCCAGCACCCTGAGCACTCAGCACCCAGCACCCCGAGCACTGAGCACCAAGCACCCTGAGTACTGAGCTCCCAGCACCCCGAGCCCTGAGCACCCAGCACCCTGAGTACTGAGCACCCTGAGTACTGAGCACCGATCACCCTGAGCACTGACCACCCAGCACCCTGAGTACTGAGCACCCAAACTACTGAGCACCGAGCACACCGAGCACTGAGCACCCAGCACCCTGAGTACTGAGCACCAAGCACCCTGAGCACTGAGCACCCAGCACCCTGAGTACTGAGCACCGAGCACCCCGAGCACTGAGCACACAGCGCCCCGAGCACTGAGCACCCAGCACCCCGAGCACTGAGCACCCAACACCCGTAGCACTGAGGACCCAGCACCCCGAGCAGTGAGCACCCAGCACCCTGAGCACTGAGCACCCAGCACCCCGAGTACTGAGCACCCAGCAACCTGAGCACCGAGCACCCAGCACCCCGAGCACTGAGCACCCAGCACCCTGAGCACTGAACACAAAGCACCCTGAGTACTGAGAACCGAGCACCCCGAGTACTGAGCACCCAGCACCACGAGCACTGAGCACCGAGCACCCCGAGCACTGAGCACCCAGCACCCAGAGCACTGAGCACCCAGCACCCCGAGTACTGAGCACCCAGCAACCTGAGCACCGAGCACCCAGCACCCCGAGCACTGAGCACCCAGCACCCTGAGCACTGAACACAAAGCACCCTGAGTACTGAGAACCGAGCACACCGAGTACTGAGCACCCAGCACCACGAGCACTGAGCACCGAGCACCCCGAGCACTGAGCACCCAGCACCCCGAGCACTGAGCACCCAGCACCCCGAGCACTGAGCACCCAGTACCCCGAGCACTGAGCACCCAGCACCCCGAGCACTGAGCACCCAGCACCCCGAGCACTGAGCACCCAGCACCCCGAGCACTGAGCACCCAGCACCCCGAGTACTCAGCGCCCAGCACCCTGAGCACTGAGCACCCAGCACCCTGAGCACTGAGCACAAAGCCCGCTGAGTACTGAGCACTGAACACCCTGAGCACTGAGCACAAAGCACACTGAGTACTGAGCACTGAGCACCCTGAGTACTGAGCACTGAGCACCGAGCACCCTGAGTACTGAGCACCCTGAGGACTGAGCACCCAGCACCCTGAGTACTGAGCACCCAGCACCCAGAGCACTGAGCACCGAGCACCCTGAGTACTGAACACCCAGCACCCTGAGCACTGAGCACTGAGCACCCAGCACCCTGAGCACTGAGCACTGAGCACCCAGCACCCCGAGCACTGAGCACCCAGCACCCTGAGCACCCAGCACCGTGAACACTGAGCACCCTGAGCACTGAGCACACTGAGCACTGAGCACCCAGCACCCTGAGTACTGAGCACCCAACACTCTAAGCACTGAGCACTCAGCACGCTGAGTACTGAGCACTGAGCACACAGCACCCTGAGTACTGAGCACCCAGCACCCCGAGCACTGAGCACCCAGCGTCCCGAGCACTGAGCACCCAGCACCCCGAGCACTGAGCACTGAGCACACTGAGCACTGAGCACCCAGCACCCCGAGTACTGAGCACTGAGCACCCTGAGTACTGAGCACCCAGCACCCCGAGTACTGAGCACTGAGCACCGTGAGTACTGAGCATCCAGCACCCTGAGCACTGAGCACTGAGCACACTGAGCACTGAGCACCCAGCACCCCGAGTACTGAGCACTGAGCACCCTGAGTACTGAGCACCCAGCACCCTGAGCACTGAGCACCCAGCACATTGAGTACTGAGCACCGAGCACCCCGAGCACTGAGCACCCAGCACCCTGAGTACTGAGCACCCAGCACCCTGAGCACTGAGCACCCACACCCTGAGCACTGAGCACCCAGCACCCCGAGCACTGAGCACCCAGCACCCTGAGTACTGAGCACCCAACACCCAGAGTACTGAGCACCCAGCACCCTGAGAACTGAGCACCCTGCACCCTGAGTACTGAGCACCCAGCACCCTGAGTACTGAGCACCCAGCACCCTGAGCACTGAGCACTGAGCACCCAGCACCCTGAGCACTGAGCACTGAGCACCCAGCACCATGAGTACTGAGCACCCAGCACCCTGAGTACTGAGCACTCAGCACCCTGAGTTCTGAGCACCGAGCAACCCGAGCACTGAGCACCCAGCACACTGAGCACTGAGCACCCTGAGGACTGAGCACCCACCACCCTGAGCACTGAGCACCCAGCACCCTGGGTACTGAGCACCGATCACCCTGAGCACTGAGCACCCAGCACCCCGAGCACTGAGCACCCAGAACCCTGAGCACTGAGCACCCAGCACCCTGAGTACTGAGCACCCTGAGTACTGAGCACCGATCACCCTGAGCACTGAGCACCCAGCACCCTGAGTACTGAGCACCCAGCACCCTGAGCACTGAGCACCCAGCACCCTGAGCACTGAGCACCCAGCACCCTGAGTACTGAGCACCCAGCACCCTGAGTACTGAGTACCCAGCACCCTGAGCACTGAGCACCCAGCACCCTGAGTACTGAGCACCGAGCACCCTGAGTACTGAGCACATAGCACCCTGAGTACTGAGCACCCAGGACCCTGAGCACTGAGCACCCAGCACCCTGAGTACTGAGCACCCAGCACCCTGAGTACTGAGCACCCAGCACCCCGAGCACTGAGCACCCAGCACCCCGAGCACTGAGCACCCAGCACCCCGAGCACTGAGCACCCAGCACCCCGAGCACTGAGCACCCAGCACCCCGAGCACTGAGCACCCAGCACCCCGAGCACTGAGCACCCAGCACCCTGAGCACTGAGCACCCAGCACCCTGAGCACTGAGCACCCAGCACCCCGAGTACTGAGCACCCAGCACCCCGAGTACTGAGCACCGAGCACCCCGAGCACTGAGCACCCAGCACCCTGAGTACTGAGCACCCAGCACCCTGAGTACTGAGCACCCCGAGTACTGAGAAACCAGCACCCCGATCACTGAGCACCCAGCACCCTGAGTACTGAGAACAGATCACCCTGAGTACTGAGCACCCAGCACCCTGAATACTGAGCCCCCAGCACCCTGAGTACTGAGCACCCAGCACCCCGAGCACTGAGCACCCAGCAACCCGAGAATGAGCACCCAGCACCCTGAGTACTGAGAACCGAGCACCCTGAGTACTGAGCACCCAGCACCCTGAGTACTGAGCCCCCAGCACCCTGAGTACTGAGCACCCAGCACCCCGAGCACTGAGTACCCAGCACCCCGAGAATGAGCACCCAGCACCCTGAGTACTGAGCACCCAGCACCCCGAGCACGGAGCACCCAGGTCCCCGAGCACTGAGTACTGAGCACTCAGCACCCTGAGTACTGAGCACCGAGCTCCCCGAGCACTGAGCACCCAGCACCCTGAGCACTGAGCACCCAGCACCCTGAGCACTGAGCACCCAGCACCCTGAGTACTGAGCACCCAGCACGCTGAGTACTGAGCACCCAGCACCCCGAGCACTGAGCACCCAGCACCCTGAGTACTGAGCACAGAGCACCCAGCGCCCCGAGCACTGAGCACCCAGCACCCTGTGTACTGAGCACTGAGCACCCTGAGTACTAAGCACCCAGCACGCTGAGTACTGAGCACCCATGACCCTGAGCACTGAGCACCGAGCACCCCGTGCACTGAGCACCCAGCACCCTGAGCACTCACCACCCATCACCCCGATCACTGAGCACCCAGCACCCTGAGCACTGAGCACCCAGCACCCTGAGCACTGAGCACCCAGCACCCAGAGCACTGAGCACCCAGCGCTCTGAGCACTGAGCACCCAGCACCCTGAGTACTGAGCACCCAGCACCCTGAGTACTGAGCACCCAGACCACGAGCACTGAGCACCCAGCACCCCTAGCACTGTGCACCCAGCACCCTGAGTACTGAGAACCCAGCACCCTGAGTACTGAGCACCCAGCACCCTGAGCACTGAGCACCCAGCACCCTGAGCACTGAGCACCCAGCACCCTGAGTACTGAGCACCCAGCACCCCAAGCACTGAGCACCGAGCACCCTGAGTACTGAGCACCCAGCACGCTGAGCACTGAGCACCCAGCACCCCCAATACTGAGCACCCAGCACCCTGAGTACTGAGCACCCAGCACCCTGAGTACTGAGCACCCAGCACCCCTAGCACTGAGCACCCAGCACCCTGAGCACTGAGCACCCAGCACCCTGAGTACTGAGCATCAAGCACGCTGAGCACTGAGCACCCAGCACCCTGAGCACTGAGCACCCATGAGGCTGAGCACTGAGCACCCAGCACCCTGAATCCTGAGCACCGAGCAGCCCGAGCACTGAGCACCGGGTACCCCGAGCACTGAGCACCCAGCAACCTGAGTACTGAGCACCCAGCACCCTGAGTACTGAGCACTGAGCACTGAGCACCTTGAGCACTGAGCACCCAGCACCCTGAGCACTGAGCACCCAGCACCCCGAGCACTGAGCACTGAGCACCCTGAGCACTGAGGACCCAGCACCCCGAGCACTGAGCACCCAGCACCCTGAGTACTGCGCACCCAGCACCCTGAGCACTGAGCACACTGAGTACTGAGCAACCAGCACCCTGAGCACTGAGCACCCAGCACCCCGAGCACTGAGCACCCAGCACCCTGAGCACTGAGCACCCAGCACACTGAGCACTGAGCACCCAGCACCCCGAGTACTGAGCCCCGAGCACCCCGAGCACTGAGCACACAGCACCCTGAGTACTGAGCACCCAGCACCCTGAGTACTGAGCACCCCGAGTACTGAGAACCCAGCACCCCGATCACTGAGCACCCAGCACCCTGAGTACTGAGAACAGATCACCCTGAGTACTGAGCACCCAGCACCCTGAGTACTGAGCCCCCAGCACCCTGAGTACTGAGCACCCAGCACCCCGAGCACTGAGCACCCAGCACCCCGAGAATGAGCACCCAGCACCCTGAGTACTGAGAACCGAGCACCCTGAGTACTGAGCACCCAGCACCCTGAGTACTGAGCCCCCAGCAACCTGAGTACTGAGCACCCAGCACCCCGAGCACTGAGTACCCAGCACCCCGGGAATGAGCACCCAGCACCCTGAGTACTGAGCACCCAGCACCCCGAGCACGGAGCACCCAGGACCCCGAGCACTGAGTACTGAGCACTCAGCACCCTGAGTACTGAGCACCGAGCTCCCCGAGCACTGAGCACCCAGCACCCTGAGCACTGAGCACCCAGCACCCTGAGCACTGAGCACCCAGCACCCTGAGTACTGAGCACCCAGCACGCTGAGTACTGAGCACCCAGCACCCCGAGCACTGAGCACCCAGCACCCTGAGTACTGAGCACTGAGCACCCAGCGCCCCGAGCACTGAGCACCCAGCACCCTGTGTACTGAGCACTGAGCACCCTGAGTACTAAGCACCCAGCACCCTGAGTACTGAGCACCCATGACCCTGAGCACTGAGCACCGAGCACCCCGAGCACTGAGCACCCAGCACCCTGAGCACTCACCACCCATCACCCCGATCACTGAGCACCCAGCACCCTGAGCACTGAGCACCCAGCACCCTGAGCACTGAGCACCCAGCACCCAGAGCACTGAGCACCCAGCACTCTGAGCACTGAGCACCCAGCACCCTGAGTACTGAGCACCCAGCACCCTGAGTACTGAGCACCCAGACCACGAGCACTGAGCACCCAGCACCCCTAGCACTGTGCACCCAGCACCCTGACTACTGAGAACCCAGCACACTGAGTACTGAGCACCCAGCACCCTGAGCACTGAGCACCCAGCAGCCCGAGCACTGAGCACCCAGCATCCTGAGCACTGAGTACTGAGCACCCAGAACCCTGAGCACTGAGCACCCAGCACCCTGAGCACTGAGCACCCAGCACCCTGAGTACTGAGCACCCAGCACCCCAAGCACTGAGCACCGAGCACCCTGAGTACTGAGCACCCAGCACGCTGAGCACTGAGCACCCAGCACCCCGAATACTGAGCACCCAGCACCATGAGTACTGAGCACCCAGCACCCTGAGTACTGAGCACCAAGCACCCCTAGCACTGAGCACCCAGCACCCTGAGCACTGAGCACCCAGCACCCTGAGTACTGAGCATCAAGCACGCTGAGCACTGAGCACCCAGCACCCTGAGCACTGAGCACCCAGCACCCTGAGCACTGAGCACCCAGCACCCTGAGTCCTGAGCACCGAGCACCCCGAGCACTGAGCACCGGGTACCCCAAGCACTGAGCACCCAGCAACCTGAGTACTGAGCACCCAGCACCCTGAGTACTGAGCACTGAGCACTGAGCACCCTGAGCACTGAGCACCCAGCACCCTGAGCACTGAGCACCCAGCATTCTGAGCACTGAGTACTGAGCACCCAGCACCCTGAGCACTGAGCAGCCAGCACCCTGAGCACTGAGCACACAGCACCCTGAGTATTGAGCACCCAGCACCCCAAACACTGAGCAGCGAGCACCCTGAGAACTGAGCACCGAGCACCCTGAGTACTGAGCACCCAGCACCATGAGTACTGAGCCCCAAGCACAGAGAGTACTGAGCACCGAGCACCCTGAGCACTGAGCACCCAGCACCCTGAGTACTGAGCACCAAGCACCCTGAGTACTGAGCACCCAGCACCCCGAGAATGAGCACCCAGCACCATGAGTACTGAGCCCTGAGCACCCAGAGTATTGAGCACCGAGCACCCTGAGCACTGAGCACCCAGCACCCTGAGAACTGAGCACCGAGCACCCTGAGTACTGAGCACCCAGCACCCCGAGAATGAGCACCCAGCACCATGAGTACTGAGAACCGAGCACCCTGAGCACTGAGCACCCAGCACCCTGAATACTGAGCACCAAGCACCCTGAGTACTGAGCACCCAGCACCCTGAGTACTGAGCACCCAGCACCCTGAGTACTGAGCACCCAGCACCCTGAGCACTGAGCACACTGAGTACTGAGCAACCAGCACCCTGAGCACTGAGCACCCAGCACCCCGAGCACTGAGCACTGAGCACCCTGAGCACTGAGCACCAAACACCCCGAGCACTGAGCACCCAGCACCCTGAGTACTGAGCACCCAGCACCCTGAGTACTGAGCACCCAGCATCCTGAGTACTGAGCACCCTGAGGACTGAGCACCCAGCACCCTGAGTACTGAGCACCCAGCACCCTGAGTACTGAGCACCCAGCATCCTGAGTACTGAGCACCGATCAACCTGAGCACTGAGCATCCAGCACCCTGAGCACTGAGCACCCTGAGGACTGAGCACCCAGCAACCTGAGTACTGAGCACCCAGCATCCTGAGTACTGAGCACCCTGAGTACTGAGCACCCAGCACCCCTAGCACTGAGCACCCAGCACCCTGAGTACTGAGAACCGAGCACCCTGAGCACTGAGCACCCAGCACCCCGAGCACTGAGCACTGAGCACCCTGAGCACTGAGCACCAAACACCCCGAGCACTGAGCACCCAGCACCCTGAGTACTGAGCACCCAGCACCCTGAGTACTGAGCACCCAGCATCCTGAGTACTGAGCACCCTGAGGACTGAGCACCCAGCACCCTGAGTACTGAGCACCCAGCACCCTGAGTACTGAGCACCCAGCATCCTGAGTACTGAGCACCGATCAACCTGAGCACTGAGCATCCAGCACCCTGAGCACTGAGCACCCTGAGGACTGAGCACCCAGCAACCTGAGTACTGAGCACCCAGCATCCTGAGTACTGAGCACCCTGAGTACTGAGCACCCAGCACCCCTAGCACTGAGCACCCAGCACCATGAGTACTGAGAACCGAGCACCCTGAGCACTGAGCACCCAGCACCCTGAGTACTGAGCACCAAGCACCCTGAGTACTGAGCACCCAGCACCCTGAGTACTGAGCACCCAGCACCCTGAGTACTGAGCACCCAGCACCCTGAGCACTGAGCACACTGAGTACTGAGCAACCAGCACCCTGAGCACTGAGCACCCAGCACCCCGAGCACTGAGCACCCAGCACCCCGAGCACTGAGCACTGAACACCCTGAGCACTGAGGACCCAGCACCCCGAGCACTGAGCACCCAGCACCCTGAGTACTGAGCACCCAGCACCCTGAGCACTGAGCACACTGAGTACTGAGCAACCAGCACCCTGAGCACTGAGCACCCAGCACCCCGAGCACTGAGCACCCAGCACCCTGAGCACTGAGCACCCAGCACCCTGAGCACTGAGCACCCAGCACCCCGAGTACTGAGCCCCGAGCACCCCAAGCACTGAGCACACAGCACCCTGAGTACTGAGCACCCAGCACCCTGAGTACTGAGCACCCCGAGTACTGAGAACCCAGCACCCCGATCACTGAGCAGCCAGCACCCTGAGTACTGAGAACAGATCACCCTGAGTACTGAGCACCCAGCACCCTGAGTACTGAGCCCCCAGCACCCTGAGTACTGAGCACCCAGCACCCCGAGCACTGAGCACCCAGCACCCCGAGAATGAGCACCCAGCACAGTGAGTACTGAGAACCGAGCACCCTGAGTACTGAGCACCCAGCACCCTGAGTACTGAGCCCCCAGCAACCTGAGTACTGAGCACCCAGCACCCCGAGCACTGAGTACCCAGCACCCCGGGAATGAGCACCCAGCACCCTGAGTACTGAGCACCCAGCACCCCGAGCACGGAGCACCCAGGACCCCGAGCACTGAGTACTGAGCACTCAGCACCCTGAGTACTGAGCACCGAGCTCCCCGAGCACTGAGCACCCAGCACCCTGAGCACTGAGCACCCAGCAACCTGAGCACTGAGAACCCAGCACCCTGAGTACTGAGCACCCAGCACGCTGAGTACTGAGCACCCAGCACCCCGAGCACTGAGCACCCAGCACCCTGAGTACTGAGCACTGAGCACCCAGCGCCCCGAGCACTGAGCACCCAGCACCCTGTGTACTGAGCACTGAGCACCCTGAGTACTAAGCACCCAGCACCCTGAGTACTGAGCACCCATGACCCTGAGCACTGAGCACCGAGCACCCCGAGCACTGAGCACCCAGCACCCTGAGCACTCACCACCCATCACCCCGATCACTGAGCACCCAGCACCCTGAGCACTGAGCACCCAGCACCCTGAGCACTGAGCACCCAGCACCCAGAGCACTGAGCACCCAGCACTCTGAGCACTGAGCACCCAGCACCCTGAGTACTGAGCACCCAGCACCCTGAGTACTGAGCACCCAGACCACGAGCACTGAGCACCCAGCACCCCTAGCACTGTGCACCCAGCACCCTGAGTACTGAGAACCCAGCACACTGAGTACTGAGCACCCAGCACCCTGAGCACTGAGCACCCAGCAGCCCGAGCACTGAGCACCCAGCATCCTGAGCACTGAGTACTGAGCACCCAGAACCCTGAGCACTGAGCACCCAGCACCCTGAGCACTGAGCACCCAGCACCCTGAGTACTGAGCACCCAGCACCCCAAGCACTGAGCACCGAGCACCCTGAGTACTGAGCACCCAGCACGCTGAGCACTGAGCACCCAGCACCCCGAATACTGAGCACCCAGCACCATGAGTACTGAGCACCCAGCACCCTGAGTACTGAGCACCAAGCACCCCTAGCACTGAGCACCCAGCACCCTGAGCACTGAGCACCCAGCACCCTGAGTACTGAGCATCAAGCACGCTGAGCACTGAGCACCCAGCACCCTGAGCACTGAGCACCCAGCACCCTGAGCACTGAGCACCCAGCACCCTGAGTCCTGAGCACCGAGCACCCCGAGCACTGAGCACCGGGTACCCCAAGCACTGAGCACCCAGCAACCTGAGTACTGAGCACCCAGCACCCTGAGTACTGAGCACTGAGCACTGAGCACCCTGAGCACTGAGCACCCAGCACCCTGAGCACTGAGCACCCAGCATCCTGAGCACTGAGTACTGAGCACCCAGCACCCTGAGCACTGAGCAGCCAGCACCCTGAGCACTGAGCACACAGCACCCTGAGTATTGAGCACCCAGCACCCCAAACACTGAGCAGCGAGCACCCTGAGAACTGAGCACCGAGCACCCTGAGTACTGAGCACCCAGCACCATGAGTACTGAGCCCCGAGCACAGAGAGTACTGAGCACCGAGCACCCTGAGCACTGAGCACCCAGCACCCTGAGTACTGAGCACCAAGCACCCTGAGTACTGAGCACCCAGCACCCCGAGAATGAGCACCCAGCACCATGAGTACTGAGCCCTGAGCACCCAGAGTATTGAGCACCGAGCACCCTGAGCACTGAGCACCCAGCACCCTGAAAACTGAGCACCGAGCACCCTGAGTACTGAGCACCCAGCACCCCGAGAATGAGAACCCAGCACCATGAGTACTGAGAACCGAGCACCCTGAGCACTGAGCACCCAGCACCCTGAGTACTGAGCACCAAGCACCCTGAGTACTGAGCACCCAGCACCCTGAGTACTGAGCACCCAGCACCCTGAGTACTGAGCACCCAGCACCCTGAGCACTGAGCACACTGAGTACTGAGCAACCAGCACCCTGAGCACTGAGCACCCAGCACCCCGAGCACTGAGCACTGAGCACCCTGAGCACTGAGCACCAAACACCCCGAGCACTGAGCACCCAGCACCCTGAGTACTGAGCACCCAGCACCCTGAGTACTGAGCACCCAGCATCCTGAGTACTGAGCACCCTGAGGACTGAGCACCCAGCACCCTGAGTACTGAGCACCCAGCACCCTGAGTACTGAGCACCCAGCATCCTGAGTACTGAGCACCGATCAACCTGAGCACTGAGCATCCAGCACCCTGAGCACTGAGCACCCTGAGGACTGAGCACCCAGCAACCTGAGTACTGAGCACCCAGCATCCTGAGTACTGAGCACCCTGAGTACTGAGCACCCAGCACCCCTAGCACTGAGCACCCAGCACCCTGAGTACTGAGCACCCTGAGTGTGGAGCACCCTGCACCCTGAGTACTGAGCAGCCAGCACCCTGAGTACTGAGCACCCTGAGTGCTGAGCACCCTGCACCCTGAGTACTGAGCACCCAGCATCCTGAGTACTGAGCACCCTGAGTACTGAGCATCCAGCACCCCGAGCACTGAGCACCCAGCACCCTGAGTACTGAGCACCCTGAGTACTGAGCACCCAGCACCCCTAGCACTGAGCACCCAGCACCCTGAGTACTGAGCACCCTGAGTGCTGAGCACCCTGCACCCTGAGTACTGAGCAGCCAGCACCCTGAGCACTGAGCACCCAGCACCCTGAGTACTGAGCACCCAGCACCCTGAGAACTTAGCACCCAGCAAATGAGCACTGAGCACCCAGCACCCTGAGTACTGAGCACCGAGCACCCTGAGTACTGAGCACCCAGCACCCTGAGTACTGAGCACCGAGCACCCCGAGTACTGAGCACCCAGCACCCTGAGAACTGAGCACCCAGCACCCTGAGCACTGAGCACCCAGCACCCTGAGTACTGAGCACCGAGCACCCCGAGCACTGAGCACCCAGCACCCTGAGCACTGAGCACCCAGCACCCTGAGTACTGAGCATCCAGCACCCTGAGTACTGAGCACACAGCACCCTGAGCACTGAGCACCCAGCACCCTGAGTACTGAGCACCCACCACCCTGAGTACTGAGCACCCAGCACCCTGAGTACTGAGCACCCAGCACCCTGAGTACTGAGCACCCAGCACCCTGAGTACTGAGCACCGAGCACCCCGAGTACTGAGCACCCAGCACCCCGAGGACTGAGCACCCAGCACCCTGAGCACTGAGCACCCAGCACCCTGAGTCCTGAGTACTGAGCACCCTGAGTACTGAGCACCCAGCATCCAGAGCACTGAGCACCCAGCACCCTGAGTACTGAGCACCGAGCACCCTAGGCACTGAGCACCCAGCACCCTGAGTACTGAGCACCCAGCACCAAATATACTGAGCACCGAGCATCCTGAGCACTGAGCACCGAGAACCCCGAGCACTGAGCACCCAGCACCCTGAGTACTGAGCACCCAGCACCAAGAGTACTGAGCAGCGAGCACCCCGAGCACTGAGCGCCCAGCACATTGAGTAATGAGCACCCAGCACCCCGAGTACTGAGCACCCAGCACCAAAAGTACTGAGCACCGTGCATCCTGAGCACTGAGCACCCAGCACCCCGAGAATGAGCACCCAGCACCCTGAGTACTGAGCACCCATGACCCTGAGCACTGAGCACCGAGCACCCCGAGCACTGAGCACCCAGCACCCTGAGCACTGAGCACCCAGCACCCAGAGCACTGAGCACCCAGCACTCTGAGCACTGAGCACCCAGCACCCTGAGTACTGAGCACCCAGCACCCTGAGTACTGAGCACCCAGACCACGAGCTCTGAGCACCCAGCACCCCTAGCACTGTGCACCCAGCACCCTGAGTACTGAGAACCCAGCACCCTGAGTACTGAGCACCCAGCACCCTGAGCACTGAGCACCCAGCAGCCCGAGCACTGAGCACCCAGCATCCTGAGCACTGAGTACTGAGCACCCAGCACCCTGAGCACTGAGCACCCAGCACCCTGAGCACTGAGCACCCAGCACCCTGAGTACTGAGCACCCAGCACCCCAAGCACTGAGCACCGAGCACCCTGAGTACTGAGCACCCAGCACGCTGAGCACTGAGCACCCAGCACCCCGAATACTGAGCACCCAGCACCCTGAGTACTGAGCACCCAGCACCCTGAGTACTGAGCACCCAGGACCCCTAGCACTGAGCACCCAGCACCCCGAGCACGGAGCACCCAGCACCCCGAGAATGAGCACCCAGCACCCTGAGTACTGATAACCGAGCACCCTGAGTACTGAGCACCCAGCACCCTGAGTGCTGAGCCCCCAGCACCCTGAGTCCTGAGCACCGAGCACCCCGAGCACTGAGCACCGGGTACCCCGAGCACTGAGCACCCAGCAACCTGAGTACTGAGCACCCAGCACCCTGAGTACTGAGCACTGAGCACTGAGCACCCTGAGCACTGAGCACCCAGCACCCTGAGCACTGAGCAACCAGCATCCTGAGCACTGAGTACTGAGCACCCAGCACCCTGAGCACTGAGCAGCCAGCACCCTGAGCACTGATCACCCAGCACCCTGAGTATTGAGCACCCAGCACCCCAAACACTGAGCAGCGAGCACCCTGAGTACTGAGCACCCATCACCCCGAGAATGAGCACCCAGCACCATGAGTACTGAGCCCCGAGCACCCAGAGTACTGAGCACCGAGCACCCTGAGCACTGAGCACCCAGCACCCTGAGAACTGAGCACCGAGCACCCTGAGTACTGAGCACCCAGCACCCCGAGAATGAGCACCCAGCACCATGAGTACTGAGCACCGAGCACCCTGAGCACTGAGCACCCAGCACCCTGAGTACTGAGCACCAAGCACCCTGAGTACTGAGCACCCAGCACCCTGAGTACTGAGCACCCAGCACCCTGAGTTCTGAGCACCCAGCACCCTGAGCACTGAGCACACTGAGTACTGAGTAACCAGCACCCTGAGCACTGAACACCCAGCACCCTGAGCACTGAGCACCCAGCACCCCGGGCACTGAGCACTGAGCACCCTGAGCACTGAGGACCCAGCACCCCGAGCACTGAGCACCCAGCACCCTGGGTACTGAGCACCCAGCACCCTGAGCACTGAGCACACTGAGTACTGAGCAACCAGCACCCTGAGCACTGAGCACCCAGCACATCGAGCACTGAGCACCCAGCACCCTGAGCACTGAGCACCCAGCACCCCGAGTACTGAGCACCCAGCACCCCGAGTACTGAGCACCGAGCACCCCGAGCACTGAGCACCCAGCACCCTGAGTACTGAGCACCCCGAGTACTGAGAACCCAGCACCCTGATCACTGAGCACCCAGCACCCTGAGTACTGAGAACAGATCACCCTGAGTACTGAGCACCCAGCACCCTGAGTACTGAGCCCCCAGCACCCTGAGTACTGAGCACCCAGCACCCCGAGCACTGAGCACCCAGCACCCCGAGAATGAGCACCCAGAAACCTGAGTACTGAGCACCCAGCACCCTGAGTACTGAGCCCCCAGCACCCTGAGTTCTGAGCACCCAGCACCCTGAGCACTGAGCACACTGAGTACTGAGCAACCAGCACCCTGAGAAGTGAGCACCCAGCACCCCGAGCACTGAGCACCCAGCACCCCGAGCACTGAGCACTGAGCACCCTGAGCACTGAGGACCCAGCACCCCGAGCACTGAGCACCCAGCACCCTGAGTACTGAGCACCCAGCACCCTGAGCACTGAGCACACTGAGTACTGAGCAACCAGCACCCTGAGCACTGAGCACCCAGCACCCCGAGCACTGAGCACCCAGCACCCTGAGCACTGAGCACCCAGCACCCTGAGCACTGAGCACCCAGCACCCCGAGTACTGAGCACCCACCAACCCGAGTACTGAGCACCTAGCACCCCGTGCACTGAGCACCCAGCACCCTGAGTACTGAGCACCCAGCACCCTGAGTACTGAGCACCCCGAGTACTGAGAACCCAGCACCCCGATCACTGAGAACCCAGCACCCTGAGTACTGAGAACAGATCACCCTGAGTACTGAGCACCCAGCACCCTGAGTACTGAGCCCCCAGCACCCTGAGTACTGAGCACCGAGCTCCCCGAGCACTGAGCACCCTGAGTACTGAGCACCCAGCACCCTGAGTACTGAGCACCCAGCACCCTGAGCACTGAGCACCCAGCACCCTGAGTACTGAGCACCCAGCACCCCGAGCACTGAGCACTGAGCACCCTGAGCACTGAGCACCCAGCACCCCGAGCACTGAGCACCCAGCACCCTGAGTACTGAGCACCCAGCACCCTGAGCACTGAGCACACTGAGTACTGAGCAACCAGCACCCTGAGCACTGAGCACCCAGCACCCCGAGCACTGAGCACCCAGCACCCTGAGAACTGAGCACCCAGCACCCTGAGCACTGAGCACCCAGCACCCCGAGTACTGAGAACCCAGCACCCCGAGTAGTGAGCACCGAGCACCCCGAGCACTGAGCACCCAGCACCCTGAGTACTGAGCACCCAGCACCCTGAGTACTGAGCACCCCGAGTACTGAGAACCCAGCACCCCGATCACTGAGCACCCAGCACCCTGAGTACTGAGCACCCAGCACCCTGAGTACTGAGCCCCCAGCACCCTGAGTACTGAGCACCCAGCACCCCGAGCACTGAGCACCCAGCACCCTGAGTACTGAGCACCCAGCACCCCGAGCACGGAGCACCCAGGACCCCGAGCACTGAGTACTGAGCACTCAGCACCCTGAGTACTGAGCACCGAGCTCCCTGAGCACTGAGCACCCAGCACCCTGAGCACTGAGCACCCAGCACCCTGAGCACTGAGCACCCAGCACCCTGAGTACTGAGCACCCAGCACGCTGAGTACTGAGCACCCAGCACCCCGAGCACTGAGCACCCAGCACCCTGAGTACTGAGCACTGAGCACCCAGCGCCCCGAGCACTGAGCACCCAGCACCCTGTGTACTGAGCACTGACCACCCTGAGTACTAAGCACCCAGCACCCTGAGTACTGAGCACCCATGACCCTGAGCACTGAGCACCGAGCACCCCGATCACTGAGCACCCAGCACCCTGAGCACTCACCACCCATCACCCCGATCACTGAGCACCCAGCACCCTGAGCACTGAGCACCCAGCACCCTGAGCACTGAGCACCCAGCACCCAGAGCACTGAGCACCCAGCACTCTGAGCACTGAGCACCCAGCACCCTGAGTACTGAGCACCCAGCACCCTGAGTACTGAGTATCCAGACCACGAGCACTGAGCACCCAGCACGCCTAGCACTGTGCACCCAGCACCCTGAGTACTGAGAACCCAGCACCCTGAGTACTGAGCACCCAGCACCCTGAGCACTGAGCACCCAGCAGCCCGAGCACTGAGCACCCAGCATCCTGAGCACTGAGTACTGAGCACCCAGAACCCTGAGCACTGAGCACCCAGCACCCTGAGCACTGAGCACCCAGCACCCTGAGTACTGAGCACCCAGCACCCCAAGCACTGAGCACCGAGCACCCTGAGTACTGAGCACCCAGCACGCTGAGCACTGAGCACCCAGCACCCCGAATACTGAGCACCCAGCACCCTGAGTACTGAGCACCCAGCACCCTGAGTACTGAGCACCCAGCACCCCTAGCACTGAGCACCCAGCACCCTGAGCACTGAGCACCCAGCACCCTGAGTACTGAGCATCAAGCACGCTGATCACTGAGCACCCAGCACCCTGAGCACTGAGCACCCAGCACCCTGAGCACTGAGCACCCAGCACCCTGAGTCCTGAGCACCGAGCACCCCAAGCACTGAGCACCGGGTACCACGAGCACTGAGCACCCAGCAACCTGAGTACTGAACACCCAGCACCCTGAGTACTGAGCACTGAGCACTGAGCACCCTGAGCACTGAACACCCAGCACCCTGAGCACTGAGCACCCAGCATCCTGAGCACTGAGTACTGAGCACCCAGCACCCTGAGCACTGAGCAGCCAGCACCCTGAGCACTGAGCACCCAGCACCCTGAGTATTGAGTAAACAGCACCCCAAACACTGAGCAGCGAGCAACCTGAGAACTGAGCACCGAGCACCCTGAGTACTGAGCACCCAGCACCATGAGTACTGAGCCCCGAGCACCCAGAGTACTCAGCACCGAGCACCCTGAGCACTGAGCACCCAGCACCCTGAGTACTTAGCACCAAGCACCCTGAGTACCGAGCACCCAGCACCCCGAGAATGAGCACCCAGCACCATGAGTACTGAGCCCCGAGCACCCAGAGTACTGAGCACCGAGCACCCTGAGCACTGAGCACCCAGCACCCTGAGAACTGAGCACCGAGCACCCTGAGTACTGAGCACCCAGCACCCCGAGAATGAGCACCCAACACCATGAGTACTGAGCACCGAGCACCCTGAGCACTGAGCACCCAGCACCCTGAGCACTGAGCACCAAGCACCCTGAGTACTGAGCACCGAGCACCCTGAGTACTGAGCACCCAGCACATTGAGTTCTGAGCACCCAGCACCCTGAGCACTGAGCAAACTGAGTACTGAGCAACCAGCACCCTGAGCACTGAGCACCCAGCACCCCGAGCACTGAGCACCCAGCACCCCGAGCACTGAGCACTGAGCACCCTGAGCACTGAGGACCCAGCACCCCGAGCACTGAGCACCCAGCACCCTGAGTACTGAGCACCCAGCACCCTGAGCACTGAGCACACTGAGTACTGAGCAACCAGCACCCTGAGCACTGAGCACCCAGCACCCCGAGCACTGAGCACCCAGCACGCTGAGTACTGAGCACTGAGCACCCAGCACCCTGAGTACTGAGCACCCAGCACCCTGAGTACTGAGCACCCAACACCCTGAGTACGGAGAACCCAGCACCCCGAGTACTGAACACCCAGCACCCTGAGTACTGAGCACCCAGCGCCCCGAGCACCGAGCACCCCGAGCACTGAGCACTGGGCACCCTGAGTACTGAGCACTGAGCACCCTTAGTACTGAGCACCGAGCACCCTGAGTACTGAGCACCCAGCACCCTGAGCACTGAGCACGGAGCACCCCGAGGACTGAGCACCCAGCACCGTGAGCACTGAGCACCCAGCACCTTGAGTACTGAGCACCGAGCACCCCGAGCACTGAGCACCAAGCACCCTGAGTACTGAGCACCCAGCACCCCGAGCACTGAGCACCCAGCACCCTGAGTACTGAGCACCCAGCACCCTGAGTACTGAGCACTGAGCACCCTGAGCACTGAGCACCAAACACCCCGAGCACTGAGCACCCAGCACCCTGAGTACTGAGCACCCAGCACCCTGAGTACTGAGCACCCAGCATCCTGAGTACTGAGCACCCTGAGGACTGAGCACCCAGCACCCTGAGTACTGAGCACCCAGCACCCTGAGTACTGAGCACCCAGCATCCTGAGTACTGAGCACCGATCAACCTGAGCACTGAGCATCCAGCACCCTGAGCACTGAGCACCCTGAGGACTGAGCACCCAGCACCCTGAGTACTGAGCACCCAGCATCCTGAGTACTGAGCACCGATCACCCTGAGCACTGAGCATCCAGCACCCCGAGCACTGAGCACCCAGCACCCTGAGTACTGAGCACCCTGAGTACTGAGCACCCAGCACCCCTAGCACTGAGCACCCAGCACCCTGAGTACTGAGCACCCTGAGTGCTGAGCACCCAGCACCCTGAGTACTGAGCAGCCAGCACCCTGAGCACTGAGCACCCAGCACAATGAGTACTGAGCACCCAGCACCCTGAGAACTTAGCACCCAGCAAATGAGCAGTGAGCACCCAGCACCCTGAGTACTGAGCACCGAGCACCCTGAGTACTGAGCACCCAGCACCCTGAGTACTGAGCACCGAGCACCCCGAGTACTGCGCACCCAGCACCCTGAGAACTGAGCACCCAGCACCCCGAGCACTGAGCACCCAGCACGCTGAGTACTGAGCACCTAGCACCCCGAGCACTGAGCACCCAGCACCCTGAGCACTGAGAACCCAACACCCTGAGTACTGAGCATCCAGCACCCTGAGTACTGAGCACACAGCACCCTGAGCACTGAGCACCCAGCACCCTGAGTACTGAGTACCCACCACCCTGAGTACTGAGCACCCAGCACCCTGAGTACTGAGCAACCAGCACCCTGAGTACTGAGCACCCAGCACCCTGAGTACTGAGCACCGAGCACCCCGAGTACTGAGCACCCAGCGCCCCGAGCACTGAGCACCCAGCACCCTGAGCACTGAGCACCCAGCACCCTGAGTCCTGAGTACTGAGCACCCTGAGTACTGAGCACCCAGCATCCAGAGCACTGAGCACCCAGCACCCTGAGTACTGAGCACCGAGCACCCCAGGCACTGAGCACCCAGCACCCTGAGTACTGAGCACCCAGCACCAAAAGTACTGAGCACCGAGCATCCTGAGCACTAAGCACCCAGCACCCCGAGAATGAGCACCCAGCACCCTGAGTACTGAGCACCCAGCACCCTGAGTACTGAGCACCCAGCACCCCGAGCACTGAGAACCCTGAATACTGAGCACCCAGCACCCTGAGTACTGTGCACTAAGCACCCAGAGCGCTGAGCACCCAGTACCCCGAGCACTGAGTACTGAGCACCCAGCACCCTGAGTACTGAGCACCGAGCTCCCCGAGCACTGAGCACCCTGAGTACTGAGCACCCAGCACCCTGAGTACTGAGCACCCAGCACCCTGAGCACTGAGCACCCAGCACCCTGAGTACTGAGCACCCAGCACCCCGAGCACTGAGCACCCAGCACCCTGAATACTGAGCAACCTGAGCACTGAGCACCCAGCACCCTGAGTACTGAGCACCCTGAGGACTGAGCACCGATCACCCTGAGCACTGAGCACCCAGCACCCTGAGTACTGAGCACCCAGCACCCTGAGCACTGAGCACCCAGCACCCTGATTACTGAGCAGCGAGCACCCTGAGTACTGAGCACCCAGCACCCTGAGTACTGAGCACCCAGCACCCTGAGTACTGAGCACCGAGCACCCCGAGTACAGAGCACCCAGCACCCTGAGTACTGAGCACCCTGAGTACTGAGCACCGATCACCCTGACCACTGAGCACCCAGCACCCTGTGTACTGAGCACCCAACGTACTGAGCACCGAGCACACCGAGCACTGAGCACCCAGCACCCTGAGTACTGAGCACCGAGCACCCTGAGCACTGAGCACCCAGCACCCTGAGTACTGAGCACCGAGCACCCCGAGCACTGAGCACCCAGCGCCCAGAGCACTGAGCACCGAGCACACCGAGCACTGAGCACCCAGCACCCTGAGTACTGAGCACCGAGCACCCTGAGCACTGAGCACCCAGCACCCTGAGTACTGAGCACCGAGCACCCCGAGCACTGAGCACCCAGCGCCCAGAGCACTGAGCACCCAGCACCCCGAGCAATGAGCACCCAGCACCCTGAGTACTGAGCACCCAGCACCCCGAGTCCTGAGAACCCAGAAACCTGAGCACAGAGCACCCAGCACCCCGAGCACTGAGCACCCAGCACCCTGAGCACTGAGCACCCAGCACCCTGAGTACTGAGCACTGAACACCCCGAGTACTGAGCACCCAGCACCCCGAGCACTGAGCACCGAGCACCGCGAGCACTGAGCACCCAGCACCCCGAGCACTGAGCACCCAGAACCCTGAGCACTGAGCACCCAGCACCCCGAGCACTGAGCACCCAGCACCCGGAGCACTGAGCACCCAGCACCCCGAGCACTGAGCACCCAGCACCCCGAGCACTGAGCACCCAGCACCCTGAGTACTCAGAACCCAGCACCCTGAGCACTGAGCAACCAGCACCCTGAGTACTGAGCACCGAGCACCCTGAGTACTGAGCACCCAACACCCTGATTAATGAGCACCCAGCACCCCGAGCACTGAGCACCCAGCACCCTGAGTACTGAGCACCGAGCACCCTGAGTACGGAGCAACCAGCACCCTGAGTACTGAGCACCCAGCGTACTGAGCACACAGCACCCTGATTAATGAGCACCCAGCACCCTGATTAATGAGCACCCAGCACCCCGAGCACTGAAAACCCAGGACGCTGAGTACTGAGCACCGAGCACCCTGAGTACTGAGCACCCAGCACCCTGAGCACTGAGCACCCAGCACCCTGAGTACTGAGCACCGAGCACCCCGAGTACTGAGCAACCAGCACCCCGAGCACTGAGCACCCAGCACCCCGAGCACTGAGCACCCAGCACACCGAGCACTGAGCACCCAGCACCCCGAGCACCGAGCACCATGAGTACTAAGCACCGAGCACCCTGAGCACTGAGCACCCAGCACCCTGAGCACTGAGAACCCAGCACCCCGAGTACTGAGCACCCAGCACCCCGAGCACTGAGCACCCAGCACCCTGAGTACTGAGCACCCAGCACCCTGAGCACTGAGCACCGAGTACTCTGAGCACTGAGCACCCAGCACCCTGAGGACTGAGTACCCAGCACCCCGAGCACTGAGCACCCAGCACCCTGAGCACTGAGCACCCTGAGTACTGAGCACTGAGCACCCTGAGTACTGAGCACTGAGCACACTGAGTACTGAGCACAGAGCACCCTGAGTACTGAGCACTGAGCACCCTGAGTACTGAGCACCCAGCACCCTGAGTACTGAACACCCAGCCCCCTGAGCAATGAGCACCCTGAGTACTGAGCACCCAGCACCCTGAGCACATAGCACCGAGCACCCCGAGCACTGAGCACCCAGCACCCGGAGTACTGAGCACCCAGCACCCTGAGCACTGAGGACCCAGCACCCTGAGTACTGAGCACCCAGCACCCTGAGCACTGAGCACCCAGCACCCTGAGTACTGAGCACCCAGCACCCTGAGCACTGAGCACCCAGGACCCTGAGTACTGAGCATCCAGCACCCCGAGCACTGAGCACCCAGCACCCTGAGTACTGAGGACTGAGCACCCAGCACCCCGAGCACTGAGCACTGAGTACCCAGCACCCCGAGCACTGAGCACCCAGCACCCTGAGCACTGAGCACCCTGAGTACTGAGCACCCAGAGCACTGAGCACTGAGCACCCTGAGTACTGAGCACCGAGCACCCTGAGTACTGAGCACCCAGGACTCTGAGCACTGAGCACAAAGCAAGCTGAGTACTGAGCACCCTGAGTACTGAGCACCGAGGACACTGAGCACCCAGTACCCTGAGTACTGAGCACCGAGCACCCCGAGTACTGAGCACCCAGCACCCTGAGCACTGAGCACCCAGCACCCCGAGCACTGAGCACCCAGCACCTTGAGTACTGAGCACTGAGCACCCCGTGCACTGAGCACCCAGAACCCTGAGTACTGAGCACCCAGCAACCCGAGCACTGAGCACCCAGCACCCTGAGTACTGAGCACCCAGAACCCTGAGTACTGAGCACTGAGCACCCTGAGCACGGAGCACCCAACACCCCGAGCACTGAGCACCCAGCACCCTGAGTACTGAGCACCCAGCACCCTGAGCACTGAGCACCCAGCACCCTGAGTACTGAGCACCCAGCACCCCGAGCACTGAGCACCCAGCACCCTGAGTACTGAGCACCCAGCACCCTGAGCACTGAGCACCGAGTACCCTGAGCACTGAGCACCCAGCACCCTGAGGACTGAGTACCCAGCACCCCGAGCACTGAGCACCCAGCACCCTGAGCACTGAGCACCCTGAGTACTGAGCACTGAGCACCCTGTGTACTGAGCACTGAGCACCCTGAGTACTGAGCACCCAGCACCCTGAGTACTGAGCACCCAGCAACCTGAGCACTGAGCACCGAGCACCCTGAGCACTGAGCACCCAGCACCCTGAGCACTGATCACCCAGCACCCTGAGCACTGAGCACCCAGCACCCTGAGTACTGAGCACCCTGAGTACTGAGCACACAGCACCCTGTGCACTGAGCACCCAGCAGCCCGAGCACTGAGCACCCAGCACCCTGAGCACTGAGCACCCTGAGTACTGAGCACTGAGCACCCTGAGTACTGAGCACTGAGCACCCTGAGTACTGAGCACCCAGCACCCTGAGTACTGAGCACCCAGCACCCTGAGCAATGAGCACCCTGAGTACTGAGCACCCAGCACCCTGAGCACTGAGCACCGAGCAAACCGAGCACTGAGCACCCAGCACCCGGAGTACTGAGCACCCAGCACCCTGAGTACTCAGCACCGAGCACCCTGAGTACTGAGCACCCAGTACCCTGAGCACTGAACACATAGCACCCTGAGTACTGAGCACCCCGAGCACTGACCACCCAGCACCCTGAGCACTGAGGACCTAGCACCCTGAGTACTGAGCACCCAGCACCCTGAGCACTGAGCACCGAGCACCCTGAGTACTGAGCACCCAGCACCCTGAGCACTGAGCACCCAGGACCCTGAGTACTGAGCATCCAGCACCCGGAGCACTGAGCACCCAGCACCCTGAGTACAGAGGACTGAGCACCCAGCACCACGAGCACTGAGCACTGAGTACCCAGCACCCCGAGCACTGAGCACCCAGCACCCTGAGCACTGAGCACCCTGAGTACTGAGCACCCAGAGCCCTGAGCACTGAGCACCCTGAGTACTGAGCACCGAGCACCCTGAGTACTGAGCACCCAGCACTCTGAGCACTGAGCACAAAGCAAGCTGAGTACTGAGCACCCTGAGTACTGAGCACCGAGGACCCTGAGCACCCAGTACCCTGAGTACTGAGCACCGAGCACCCCGAGTACTGAGCACCCAGCACCCTGAGCACTGAGCACCCAGCACCCCGAGGACTGAGCACCCAGCACCTTGAGTACTGAGCACTGAGCACCCCGAGCACTGAGCACCCAGCACCCTGAGTACTGAGCACCCAGCACCCCGAGCACTGAGCACCCAGCACCCTGAGTACTGAGCACCCTGAGTGCTGAGCACCCAGCACCCTGAGCACGGAGCACCCAACACCCCGAGCACTGAGCACCCAGCACCCTGAGTACTGAGCACCCAGCACCCTGAGTACTGAGCACTCAGCACCCTGAGTACTGAGCACCGAGCACCCCGAGCACTGAGCAACCAGCACCCTGAGCACTGAGCACCCTGAGGACTGAGCACCCAGCACCCTGAGTACTGAGCACCAAGCACCCTGAGTACTGAGCACCCAGCACCCCGAGAATGAGCACCCAGCACCATGAGTACTGAGCCCTGAGCACCCAGAGTATTGAGCACCGAGCACCCTGAGCACTGAGCACCCAGCACCCTGAAAACTGAGCACCGAGCACCCTGAGTACTGAGCACCCAGCACCCCGAGAATGAGAACCCAGCACCATGAGTACTGAGAACCGAGCACCCTGAGCACTGAGCACCCAGCACCCTGAGTACTGAGCACCAAGCACCCTGAGTACTGAGCACCCAGCACCCTGAGTACTGAGCACCCAGCACCCTGAGTACTGAGCACCCAGCACCCTGAGCACTGAGCACACTGAGTACTGAGCAACCAGCACCCTGAGCACTGAGCACCCAGCACCCCGAGCACTGAGCACTGAGCACCCTGAGCACTGAGCACCAAACACCCCGAGCACTGAGCACCCAGCACCCTGAGTACTGAGCACCCAGCACCCTGAGTACTGAGCACCCAGCATCCTGAGTACTGAGCACCCTGAGGACTGAGCACCCAGCACCCTGAGTACTGAGCACCCAGCACCCTGAGTACTGAGCACCCAGCATCCTGAGTACTGAGCACCGATCAACCTGAGCACTGAGCATCCAGCACCCTGAGCACTGAGCACCCTGAGGACTGAGCACCCAGCAACCTGAGTACTGAGCACCCAGCATCCTGAGTACTGAGCACCCTGAGTACTGAGCACCCAGCACCCCTAGCACTGAGCACCCAGCACCCTGAGTACTGAGCACCCTGAGTGTGGAGCACCCTGCACCCTGAGTACTGAGCAGCCAGCACCCTGAGTACTGAGCACCCTGAGTGCTGAGCACCCTGCACCCTGAGTACTGAGCACCCAGCATCCTGAGTACTGAGCACCCTGAGTACTGAGCATCCAGCACCCCGAGCACTGAGCACCCAGCACCCTGAGTACTGAGCACCCTGAGTACTGAGCACCCAGCACCCCTAGCACTGAGCACCCAGCACCCTGAATACTGAGCACCCTGAGTGCTGAGCACCCTGCACCCTGAGTACTGAGCAGCCAGCACCCTGAGCACTGAGCACCCAGCACCCTGAGTACTGAGCACCCAGCACCCTGAGAACTTAGCACCCAGCAAATGAGCACTGAGCACCCAGCACCCTGAGTACTGAGCACCGAGCACCCTGAGTACTGAGCACCCAGCACCCTGAGTACTGAGCACCGAGCACCCCGAGTACTGAGCACCCAGCACCCTGAGAACTGAGCACCCAGCACCCTGAGCACTGAGCACCCAGCACCCTGAGTACTGAGCACCGAGCACCCCGAGCACTGAGCACCCAGCACCCTGAGCACTGAGCACCCAGCACCCTGAGTACTGAGCATCCAGCACCCTGAGTACTGAGCACACAGCACCCTGAGCACTGAGCACCCAGCACCCTGAGTACTGAGCACCCACCACCCTGAGTACTGAGCACCCAGCACCCTGAGTACTGAGCACCCAGCACCCTGAGTACTGAGCACCCAGCACCCTGAGTACTGAGCACCGAGCACCCCGAGTACTGAGCACCCAGCACCCCGAGGACTGAGCACCCAGCACCCTGAGCACTGAGCACCCAGCACCCTGAGTCCTGAGTACTGAGCACCCTGAGTACTGAGCACCCAGCATCCAGAGCACTGAGCACCCAGCACCCTGAGTACTGAGCACCGAGCACCCTAGGCACTGAGCACCCAGCACCCTGAGTACTGAGCACCCAGCACCAAATATACTGAGCACCGAGCATCCTGAGCACTGAGCACCGAGAACCCCGAGCACTGAGCACCCAGCACCCTGAGTACTGAGCACCCAGCACCAAGAGTACTGAGCAGCGAGCACCCCGAGCACTGAGCGCCCAGCACATTGAGTAATGAGCACCCAGCACCCCGAGTACTGAGCACCCAGCACCAAAAGTACTGAGCACCGTGCATCCTGAGCACTGAGCACCCAGCACCCCGAGAATGAGCACCCAGCACCCTGAGTACTGAGCACCCATGACCCTGAGCACTGAGCACCGAGCACCCCGAGCACTGAGCACCCAGCACCCTGAGCACTGAGCACCCAGCACCCAGAGGACTGAGCACCCAGCACTCTGAGCACTGAGCACCCAGCACCCTGAGTACTGAGCACCCAGCACCCTGAGTACTGAGCACCCAGACCACGAGCTCTGAGCACCCAGCACCCCTAGCACTGTGCACCCAGCACCCTGAGTACTGAGAACCCAGCACCCTGAGTACTGAGCACCCAGCACCCTGAGCACTGAGCACCCAGCAGCCCGAGCACTGAGCACCCAGCATCCTGAGCACTGAGTACTGAGCACCCAGCACCCTGAGCACTGAGCACCCAGCACCCTGAGCACTGAGCACCCAGCACCCTGAGTACTGAGCACCCAGCACCCCAAGCACTGAGCACCGAGCACCCTGAGTACTGAGCACCCAGCACGCTGAGCACTGAGCACCCAGCACCCCGAATACTGAGCACCCAGCACCCTGAGTACTGAGCACCCAGCACCCTGAGTGCTGAGCCCCCAGCACCCTGAGTCCTGAGCACCGAGCACCCCGAGCACTGAGCACCGGGTACCCCGAGCACTGAGCACCCAGCAACCTGAGTACTGAGCACCCAGCACCCTGAGTACTGAGCACTGAGCACTGAGCACCCTGAGCACTGAGCACCCAGCACCCTGAGCACTGAGCAACCAGCATCCTGAGCACTGAGTACTGAGCACCCAGCACCCTGAGCACTGAGCAGCCAGCACCCTGAGCACTGATCACCCAGCACCCTGAGTATTGAGCACCCAGCACCCCAAACACTGAGCAGCGAGCACCCTGAGTACTGAGCACCCATCACCCCGAGAATGAGCACCCAGCACCATGAGTACTGAGCCCCGAGCACCCAGAGTACTGAGCACCGAGCACCCTGAGCACTGAGCACCCAGCACCCTGAGAACTGAGCACCGAGCACCCTGAGTACTGAGCACCCAGCACCCCGAGAATGAGCACCCAGCACCATGAGTACTGAGCACCGAGCACCCTGAGCACTGAGCACCCAGCACCCTGAGTACTGAGCACCAAGCACCCTGAGTACTGAGCACCCAGCACCCTGAGTACTGAGCACCCAGCACCCTGAGTTCTGAGCACCCAGCACCCTGAGCACTGAGCACACTGAGTACTGAGTAACCAGCACCCTGAGCACTGAGCACCCAGCACCCCGAGCACTGAGCACCCAGCACCCCGGGCACTGAGCACTGAGCACCCTGAGCACTGAGGACCCAGCACCCCGAGCACTGAGCACCCAGCACCCTGGGTACTGAGCACCCAGCACCCTGAGCACTGAGCACACTGAGTACTGAGCAACCAGCACCCTGAGCACTGAGCACCCAGCACATCGAGCACTGAGCACCCAGCACCCTGAGCACTGAGCACCCAGCACCCTGAGCACTGAGCACCCAGCACCCCGAGTACTGAGCACCCAGCACCCCGAGTACTGAGCACCGAGCACCCCGAGCACTGAGCACCCAGCACCCTGAGTACTGAGCACCCCGAGTACTGAGAACCCAGCACCCTGATCACTGAGCACCCAGCACCCTGAGTACTGAGAACAGATCACCCTGAGTACTGAGCACCCAGCACCCTGAGTACTGAGCCCCCAGCACCCTGAGTACTGAGCACCCAGCACCCCGAGCACTGAGCACCCAGCACCCCGAGAATGAGCACCCAGAAACCTGAGTACTGAGCACCCAGCACCCTGAGTACTGAGCCCCCAGCACCCTGAGTTCTGAGCACCCAGCACCCTGAGCACTGAGCACACTGAGTACTGAGCAACCAGCACCCTGAGAAGTGAGCACCCAGCACCCCGAGCACTGAGCACCCAGCACCCCGAGCACTGAGCACTGAGCACCCTGAGCACTGAGGACCCAGCACCCCGAGCACTGAGCACCCAGCACCCTGAGTACTGAGCACCCAGCACCCTGAGCACTGAGCACACTGAGTACTGAGCAACCAGCACCCTGAGCACTGAGCACCCAGCACCCCGAGCACTGAGCACCCAGCACCCTGAGCACTGAGCACCCAGCACCCTGAGCACTGAGCACCCAGCACCCCGAGTACTGAGCACCCACCAACCCGAGTACTGAGCACCTAGCACCCCGTGCACTGAGCACCCAGCACCCTGAGTACTGAGCACCCAGCACCCTGAGTACTGAGCACCCCGAGTACTGAGAACCCAGCACCCCGATCACTGAGAACCCAGCACCCTGAGTACTGAGAACAGATCACCCTGAGTACTGAGCACCCAGCACCCTGAGTACTGAGCCCCCAGCACCCTGAGTACTGAGCACCGAGCTCCCCGAGCACTGAGCACCCTGAGTACTGAGCACCCAGCACCCTGAGTACTGAGCACCCAGCACCCTGAGCACTGAGCACCCAGCACCCTGAGTACTGAGCACCCAGCACCCCGAGCACTGAGCACTGAGCACCCTGAGCACTGAGCACCCAGCACCCCGAGCACTGAGCACCCAGCACCCTGAGTACTGAGCACCCAGCACCCTGAGCACTGAGCACACTGAGTACTGAGCAACCAGCACCCTGAGCACTGAGCACCCAGCACCCCGAGCACTGAGCACCCAGCACCCTGAGAACTGAGCACCCAGCACCCTGAGCACTGAGCACCCAGCACCCCGAGTACTGAGCACCCAGCACCCCGAGTAGTGAGCACCGAGCACCCCGAGCACTGAGCACCCAGCACCCTGAGTACTGAGCACCCAGCACCCTGAGTACTGAGCACCCCGAGTACTGAGAACCCAGCACCCCGATCACTGAGCACCCAGCACCCTGAGTACTGAGCACCCAGCACCCTGAGTACTGAGCCCCCAGCACCCTGAGTACTGAGCACCCAGCACCCCGAGCACTGAGCACCCAGCACCCTTAGCACTGAGCACCCGGAGGACTGAGCACCCAGCACCCTGATAACTGAGCACTGATCACCCTGAGCACTGAGCACCCAGCACACCGAGCACTGATCACGCAGCACCCTGAGTACTGAGCACCCAGCACCCCGAGCACGGAGCACCCAGGACCCCGAGCACTGAGTACTGAGCACTCAGCACCCTGAGTACTGAGCACCGAGCTCCCTGAGCACTGAGCACCCAGCACCCTGAGCACTGAGCACCCAGCACCCTGAGCACTGAGCACCCAGCACCCTGAGTACTGAGCACCCAGCACGCTGAGTACTGAGCACCCAGCACCCCGAGCACTGAGCACCCAGCACCCTGAGTACTGAGCACTGAGCACCCAGCGCCCCGACCACTGAGCACCCAGCACCCTGTGTACTGAGCACTGACCACCCTGAGTACTAAGCACCCAGCACCCTGAGTACTGAGCACCCATGACCCTGAGCACTGAGCACCGAGCACCCCGATCACTGAGCACCCAGCACCCTGAGCACTCACCACCCATCACCCCGATCACTGAGCACCCAGCACCCTGAGCACTGAGCACCCAGCACCCTGAGCACTGAGCACCCAGCACCCAGAGCACTGAGCACCCAGCACTCTGAGCACTGAGCACCCAGCACCCTGAGTACTGAGCACCCAGCACCCTGAGTACTGAGTATCCAGACCACGAGCACTGAGCACCCAGCACGCCTAGCACTGTGCACCCAGCACCCTGAGTACTGAGAACCCAGCACCCTGAGTACTGAGCACCCAGCACCCTGAGCACTGAGCACCCAGCAGCCCGAGCACTGAGCACCCAGCATCCTGAGCACTGAGTACTGAGCACCCAGAACCCTGAGCACTGAGCACCCAGCACCCTGAGCACTGAGCACCCAGCACCCTGAGTACTGAGCACCCAGCACCCCAAGCACTGAGCACCGAGCACCCTGAGTACTGAGCACCCAGCACGCTGAGCACTGAGCACCCAGCACCCCGAATACTGAGCACCCAGCACCCTGAGTACTGAGCACCCAGCACCCTGAGTACTGAGCACCCAGCACCCCTAGCACTGAGCACCCAGCACCCTGAGCACTGAGCACCCAGCACCCTGAGTACTGAGCATCAAGCACGCTGATCACTGAGCACCCAGCACCCTGAGCACTGAGCACCCAGCACCCTGAGCACTGAGCACCCAGCACCCTGAGTCCTGAGCACCGAGCACCCCAAGCACTGAGCACCGGGTACCACGAGCACTGAGCACCCAGCAACCTGAGTACTGAACACCCAGCACCCTGAGTACTGAGCACTGAGCACTGAGCACCCTGAGCACTGAACACCCAGCACCCTGAGCACTGAGCACCCAGCATCCTGAGCACTGAGTACTGAGCACCCAGCACCCTGAGCACTGAGCAGCCAGCACCCTGAGCACTGAGCACCCAGCACCCTGAGTATTGAGCAAACAGCACCCCAAACACTGAGCAGTGAGCAACCTGAGAACTGAGCACCGAGCACCCTGAGTACTGAGCACCCAGCACCATGAGTACTGAGCCCCGAGCACCCAGAGTACTCAGCACCGAGCACCCTGAGCACTGAGCACCCAGCACCCTGAGTACTTAGCACCAAGCACCCTGAGTACCGAGCACCCAGCACCCCGAGAATGAGCACCCAGCACCATGAGTACTGAGCCCCGAGCACCCAGAGTACTGAGCACCGAGCACCCTGAGCACTGAGCACCCAGCACCCTGAGAACTGAGCACCGAGCACCCTGAGTACTGAGCACCCAGCACCCCGAGAATGAGCACCCAACACCATGAGTACTGAGCACCGAGCACCCTGAGCACTGAGCACCCAGCACCCTGAGCACTGAGCACCAAGCACCCTGAGTACTGAGCACCGAGCACCCTGAGTACTGAGCACCCAGCACATTGAGTTCTGAGCACCCAGCACCCTGAGCACTGAGCAAACTGAGTACTGAGCAACCAGCACCCTGAGCACTGAGCACCCAGCACCCCGAGCACTGAGCACCCAGCACCCCGAGCACTGAGCACTGAGCACCCTGAGCACTGAGGACCCAGCACCCCGAGCACTGAGCACCCAGCACCCTGAGTACTGAGCACCCAGCACCCTGAGCACTGAGCACACTGAGTACTGAGCAACCAGCACCCTGAGCACTGAGCACCCAGCACCCCGAGCACTGAGCACCCAGCACGCTGAGTACTGAGCACTGAGCACCCAGCACCCTGAGTACTGAGCACCCAGCACCCTGAGTACTGAGCACCCAACACCCTGAGTACGGAGAACCCAGCACCCCGAGTACTGAACACCCAGCACCCTGAGTACTGAGCACCCAGCGCCCCGAGCACCGAGCACCCCGAGCACTGAGCACTGGGCACCCTGAGTACTGAGCACTGAGCACCCTTAGTACTGAGCACCGAGCACCCTGAGTACTGAGCACCCAGCACCCTGAGCACTGAGCACGGAGCACCCCGAGGACTGAGCACCCAGCACCGTGAGCACTGAGCACCCAGCACCTTGAGTTCTGAGCACCGAGCACCCCGAGCACTGAGCACCAAGCACCCTGAGTACTGAGCACCCAGCACCCCGAGCACTGAGCACCCAGCACCCTGAGTACTGAGCACCCAGCACCCTGAGTACTGAGCACTGAGCACCCTGAGCACTGAGCACCAAACACCCCGAGCACTGAGCACCCAGCACCCTGAGTACTGAGCACCCAGCACCCTGAGTACTGAGCACCCAGCATCCTGAGTACTGAGCACCCTGAGGACTGAGCACCCAGCACCCTGAGTACTGAGCACCCAGCACCCTGAGTACTGAGCACCCAGCATCCTGAGTACTGAGCACCGATCAACCTGAGCACTGAGCATCCAGCACCCTGAGCACTGAGCACCCTGAGGACTGAGCACCCAGCACCCTGAGTACTGAGCACCCAGCATCCTGAGTACTGAGCACCGATCACCCTGAGCACTGAGCATCCAGCACCCCGAGCACTGAGCACCCAGCACCCTGAGTACTGAGCACCCTGAGTACTGAGCACCCAGCACCCCTAGCACTGAGCACCCAGCACCCTGAGTACTGAGCACCCTGAGTGCTGAGCACCCAGCACCCTGAGTACTGAGCAGCCAGCACCCTGAGCACTGAGCACCCAGCACAATGAGTACTGAGCACCCAGCACCCTGAGAACTTAGCACCCAGCAAATGAGCAGTGAGCACCCAGCACCCTGAGTACTGAGCACCGAGCACCCTGAGTACTGAGCACCCAGCACCCTGAGTACTGAGCACCGAGCACCCCGAGTACTGCGCACCCAGCACCCTGAGAACTGAGCACCCAGCACCCCGAGCACTGAGCACCCAGCACGCTGAGTACTGAGCACCTAGCACCCCGAGCACTGAGCACCCAGCACCCTGAGCACTGAGAACCCAACACCCTGAGTACTGAGCATCCAGCACCCTGAGTACTGAGCACACAGCACCCTGAGCACTGAGCACCCAGCACCCTGAGTACTGAGTACCCACCACCCTGAGTACTGAGCACCCAGCACCCTGAGTACTGAGCAACCAGCACCCTGAGTACTGAGCACCCAGCACCCTGAGTACTGAGCACCGAGCACCCCGAGTACTGAGCACCCAGCGCCCCGAGCACTGAGCACCCAGCACCCTGAGCACTGAGCACCCAGCACCCTGAGTCCTGAGTACTGAGCACCCTGAGTACTGAGCACCCAGCATCCAGAGCACTGAGCACCCAGCACCCTGAGTACTGAGCACCGAGCACCCCAGGCACTGAGCACCCAGCACCCCGAGAATGAGCACCCAGCACCCTGAGTACTGAGCACCCAGCACCCTGAGTACTGAGCACCCAGCACCCCGAGCACTGAGAACCCTGAATACTGAGCACCCAGCACCCTGAGTACTGTGCACTAAGCACCCAGAGCGCTGAGCACCCAGTACCCCGAGCACTGAGTACTGAGCACCCAGCACCCTGAGTACTGAGCACCGAGCTCCCCGAGCACTGAGCACCCTGAGTACTGAGCACCCAGCACCCTGAGTACTGAGCACCCAGCACCCTGAGCACTGAGCACCCAGCACCCTGAGTACTGAGCACCCAGCACCCCGAGCACTGAGCACCCAGCACCCTGAATACTGAGCAACCTGAGCACTGAGCACCCAGCACCCTGAGTACTGAGCACCCTGAGGACTGAGCACCGATCACCCTGAGCACTGAGCACCCAGCACCCTGAGTACTGAGCACCCAGCACCCTGAGCACTGAGCACCCAGCACCCTGATTACTGAGCAGCGAGCACCCTGAGTACTGAGCACCCAGCACCCTGAGTACTGAGCACCCAGCACCCTGAGTACTGAGCACCGAGCACCCCGAGTACAGAGCACCCAGCACCCTGAGTACTGAGCACCCTGAGTACTGAGCACCGATCACCCTGACCACTGAGCACCCAGCACCCTGTGTACTGAGCACCCAACGTACTGAGCACCGAGCACACCGAGCACTGAGCACCCAGCACCCTGAGTACTGAGCACCGAGCACCCTGAGCACTGAGCACCCAGCACCCTGAGTACTGAGCACCGAGCACCCCGAGCACTGAGCACCCAGCGCCCAGAGCACTGAGCACCGAGCACACCGAGCACTGAGCACCCAGCACCTTGAGTACTGAGCACCGAGCACCCTGAGCACTGAGCACCCAGCACCCTGAGTACTGAGCACCGAGCACCCCGAGCACTGAGCACCCAGCGCCCAGAGCACTGAGCACCCAGCACCCCGAGCAATGAGCACCCAGCACCCTGAGTACTGAGCACCCAGCACCCCGAGTCCTGAGAACCCAGAAACCTGAGCACAGAGCACCCAGCACCCCGAGCACTGAGCACCCAGCACCCTGAGCACTGAGCACCCAGCACCCTGAGTACTGAGCACTGAACACCCCGAGTACTGAGCACCCAGCACCCCGAGCACTGAGCACCGAGCACCGCGAGCACTGAGCACCCAGCACCCCGAGCACTGAGCACCCAGAACCCTGAGCACTGAGCACCCAGCACCCCGAGCACTGAGCACCCAGCACCCGGAGCACTGAGCACCCAGCACCCCGAGCACTGAGCACCCAGCACCCCGAGCACTGAGCACCCAGCACCCTGAGTACTCAGAACCCAGCACCCTGAGCACTGAGCAACCAGCACCCTGAGTACTGAGCACCGAGCACCCTGAGTACTGAGCACCCAACACCCTGATTAATGAGCACCCAGCACCCCGAGCACTGAGCACCCAGCACCCTGAGTACTGAGCACCGAGCACCCTGAGTACGGAGCAACCAGCACCCTGAGTACTGAGCACCCAGCGTACTGAGCACACAGCACCCTGATTAATGAGCACCCAGCACCCTGATTAATGAGCACCCAGCACCCCGAGCACTGAAAACCCAGGACCCTGAGTACTGAGCACCGAGCACCCTGAGTACTGAGCACCCAGCACCCTGAGCACTGAGCACCCAGCACCCTGAGTACTGAGCACCGAGCACCCCGAGTACTGAGCAACCAGCACCCCGAGCACTGAGCACCCAGCACCCCGAGCACTGAGCACCCAGCACACCGAGCACTGAGCACCCAGCACCCCGAGCACCGAGCACCATGAGTACTAAGCACCGAGCACCCTGAGCACTGAGCACCCAGCACCCTGAGCACTGAGAACCCAGCACCCCGAGTACTGAGCACCCAGCACCCCGAGCACTGAGCACCCAGCACCCTGAGTACTGAGCACCCAGCACCCTGAGCACTGAGCACCGAGTACTCTGAGCACTGAGCACCCAGCACCCTGAGGACTGAGTACCCAGCACCCCGAGCACTGAGCACCCAGCACCCTGAGCACTGAGCACCCTGAGTACTGAGCACTGAGCACCCTGAGTACTGAGCACTGAGCACACTGAGTACTGAGCACAGAGCACCCTGAGTACTGAGCACTGAGCACCCTGAGTACTGAGCACCCAGCACCCTGAGTACTGAACACCCAGCCCCCTGAGCAATGAGCACCCTGAGTACTGAGCACCCAGCACCCTGAGCACATAGCACCGAGCACCCCGAGCACTGAGCACCCAGCACCCGGAGTACTGAGCACCCAGCACCCTGAGCACTGAGGACCCAGCACCCTGAGTACTGAGCACCCAGCACCCTGAGCACTGAGCACCCAGCACCCTGAGTACTGAGCACCCAGCACCCTGAGCACTGAGCACCCAGGACCCTGAGTACTGAGCATCCAGCACCCCGAGCACTGAGCACCCAGCACCCTGAGTACTGAGGACTGAGCACCCAGCACCCCGAGCACTGAGCACTGAGTACCCAGCACCCCGAGCACTGAGCACCCAGCACCCTGAGCACTGAGCACCCTGAGTACTGAGCACCCAGAGCACTGAGCACTGAGCACCCTGAGTACTGAGCACCGAGCACCCTGAGTACTGAGCACCCAGGACTCTGAGCACTGAGCACAAAGCAAGCTGAGTACTGAGCACCCTGAGTACTGAGCACCGAGGACACTGAGCACCCAGTACCCTGAGTACTGAGCACCGAGCACCCCGAGTACTGAGCACCCAGCACCCTGAGCACTGAGCACCCAGCACCCCGAGCACTGAGCACCCAGCACCTTGAGTACTGAGCACTGAGCACCCCGTGCACTGAGCACCCAGAACCCTGAGTACTGAGCACCCAGCAACCCGAGCACTGAGCACCCAGCACCCTGAGTACTGAGCACCCAGAACCCTGAGTACTGAGCACTGAGCACCCTGAGCACGGAGCACCCAACACCCCGAGCACTGAGCACCCAGCACCCTGAGTACTGAGCACCCAGCACCCTGAGCACTGAGCACCCAGCACCCTGAGTACTGAGCACCCAGCACCCCGAGCACTGAGCACCCAGCACCCTGAGTACTGAGCACCCAGCACCCTGAGCACTGAGCACCGAGTACCCTGAGCACTGAGCACACAGCACCCTGAGGACTGAGTACCCAGCACCCCGAGCACTGAGCACCCAGCACCCTGAGCACTGAGCACCCTGAGTACTGAGCACTGAGCACCCTGTGTACTGAGCACTGAGCACCCTGAGTACTGAGCACCCAGCACCCTGAGTACTGAGCACCCAGCAACCTGAGCACTGAGCACCGAGCACCCTGAGCACTGAGCACCCAGCACCCTGAGCACTGATCAACCAGCACCCTGAGCACTGAGCACCCAGCACCCTGAGTACTGAGCACCCTGAGTACTGAGCACACAGCACCCTGTGCACTGAGCACCCAGCAGCCCGAGCACTGAGCACCCAGCACCCTGAGCACTGAGCACCCTGAGTACTGAGCACTGAGCACCCTGAGTACTGAGCACTGAGCACCCTGAGTACTGAGCACCCAGCACCCTGAGTACTGAGCACCCAGCACCCTGAGCAATGAGCACCCTGAGTACTGAGCACCCAGCACCCTGAGCACTGAGCACCGAGCAAACCGAGCACTGAGCACCCAGCACCCGGAGTACTGAGCACCCAGCACCCTGAGTACTCAGCACCGAGCACCCTGAGTACTGAGCACCCAGTACCCTGAGCACTGAACACATAGCACCCTGAGTACTGAGCACCCCGAGCACTGACCACCCAGCACCCTGAGCACTGAGGACCTAGCACCCTGAGTACTGAGCACCCAGCACCCTGAGCACTGAGCACCGAGCACCCTGAGTACTGAGCACCCAGCACCCTGAGCACTGAGCACCCAGGACCCTGAGTACTGAGCATCCAGCACCCGGAGCACTGAGCACCCAGCACCCTGAGTACAGAGGACTGAGCACCCAGCACCACGAGCACTGAGCACTGAGTACCCAGCACCCCGAGCACTGAGCACCCAGCACCCTGAGCACTGAGCACCCTGAGTACTGAGCACCCAGAGCCCTGAGCACTGAGCACCCTGAGTACTGAGCACCGAGCACCCTGAGTACTGAGCACCCAGCACTCTGAGCACTGAGCACAAAGCAAGCTGAGTACTGAGCACCCTGAGTACTGAGCACCGAGGACCCTGAGCACCCAGTACCCTGAGTACTGAGCACCGAGCACCCCGAGTACTGAGCACCCAGCACCCTGAGCACTGAGCACCCAGCACCCCGAGGACTGAGCACCCAGCACCTTGAGTACTGAGCACTGAGCACCCCGAGCACTGAGCACCCAGCACCCTGAGTACTGAGCACCCAGCACCCCGAGCACTGAGCACCCAGCACCCTGAGTACTGAGCACCCTGAGTGCTGAGCACCCAGCACCCTGAGCACGGAGCACCCAACACCCCGAGCACTGAGCACCCAGCACCCTGAGTACTGAGCACCCAGCACCCTGAGTACTGAGCACTCAGCACCCTGAGTACTGAGCACCAAGCACCCCGAGCACTGAGCAACCAGCACCCTGAGCACTGAGCACCCTGAGGACTGAGCACCCAGCACCCTGAGTACTGAGCACGCAGCACCCTGAGTACTGAGCACCCAGCATCCTGAGTACTGAGCACAGATCACCCTGAGCACTGAGCATCCAGCACCCCGAGCACTGAGCACCCAGCACCCCGAGCACTGAGCAACCAGCACCCTGAGTACTGAGCACCCTGATTGCTGAGCACCCAGCACCCTGAGTACTGAGCACCGAGCACCCTGAGTACTTAGCACCCAGCACCTGAAAACTGAGCACCCAGCACCCTGAGTACTGAGCACCGAGCACCCTGAGTACTGAGCACCCAGCACCCTGAGTACTGAGCACCCAGCACACCGAGTACTGAGCACCGAGCACCCCGAGTACTGAGCACCCAGCACCCTGAGAACTGAGCACCCAGCACCCCGAGCACTGAGCACCCAGCACCCTGAGTACTGAGCACCGAGCACCCCGAGCACTGAGCACCCAGCACCCTGAGCACTGAGCACCCAGCACCCTGAGTACTGAGCACACAGCACCCTGAGCACTGAGCACCCAGCACCCTGAGTACTGAGCACCCAGCACCCTGAGTACTGAGCACCCAGCACCGTGAGTACTGAGCACCCAGCACCCTGAGTACTGAGAACCGAGCACCCCGAGCACTGAGCACCCAGCACCCTGAGTACTGAGCACCCAGCACCCTGAGTACTGAGCACCCAGCACCCTGAGCACTGAGCACAAAGCATGCTGAGTACTGAGCAGCCTGAGGACTGAGCACCGAGGACCCTGAGCACTTAGCACCCAGCACCCTGAGCACTGAGCACCCAGCACCCGAGAATGAGCACCCAGCACCCTGAGTACTGAGAACCGAGCACCCTGAGTACATAGCACACAGCACGCTGAGCACTGAGCACCCAGCACCCCGAGTACTGAGCACCCAGCACCCCGAGCACTGAGCACCCAGCACCCCGAGAATGAGCACCCAGCACCCTGAGTACTGAGCACCCAGCACCCTGAGTACTGAGCACCGAGCACCCCGAGTACAGAGCACCCAGCACCCTGAGCACTCAGCACCCAGCACCCCGAGCACTGAGCACACAGCACCCTGAGTAGTGAGCTCCCAGCACCCCGAGCCCTGAGCACCCAGCACCCTGAGTACTGAGCACCCTGAGTACTGAGCACCGATCACCCTGAGCACTGAGCACCCAGCACCCTGAGTACTGAGCACCCAACGTACTGAGCACCGAGCACACCGAGCACTGAGCACCCAGCATCCTGAGTACTGAGCACCGAGCACCCTGAGCACTGAGCACCCAGCACCCTGAGTACTGAGCACCGAGCACCCCGAGCACTGAGCACCCAGCACCCTGAGCACTGAGCACCCAGCACCCTGAGTACTGAGCACTGAGCACCCTGAGCACTGAGCACCCAGCACTACGAGCACTGAGCACTGAGCACCCCGAGCACTGAGCACCCAGCACCCTGAGTACTGAACACTGAGCACCCAGCACCCCGAGCACTGAGCACCTAGCACCCTGTGTACTGAGCACCGAGCACCCCGAGCACTGAGCACCCAGCACCCTGAGCACTCAGCACCCAGCACCCCGAGCACTGAGCACCCAGCACCCAGAGCACTGAGCACCCAGCACCCTGAGCACTGAGCACCCAGCACCCAGAGCACTGAGCACCCAGCACCCTGAGCACTGAGCACCCAGCACACTGAGTACTGAGCACCCAGCACCCTGAGTACTGAGCACCCAGACCCCGAGCACTGAGCACCCAGCACCCCTAGCACTGTGCACCCACCACCCTGAGTACTGAGAACCCAGCACCCTGAGTACTGAGCACCCAGCACCCTGAGCACTGAGCACCCAGCAGCCCGAGCACTGAGCACCCAGAATCCTGAGCACTGAGTACTGAGCACCCAGCACCCTGAGCACTGAGCACGCAGCACCCTGAGAACTGAGCACCCAGCACCCTGAGTACTGAGCACCCAGCACCCCAAGCACTGAGCACCGAGCACCCTGAGTACTGAGCACCCAGCACCCCGAGTACTGAGCACCCAGCAACCTGAGTACTGAGCACCCAGCACCCTGAGCACTGAGCACCCAGCACCCTGAGCACTGAGCACCCAGCACCCTGAGCACTGAGCACCCAGCACCCTGAGTACTGAGCATCAAGCACCCTGAGCACTGAGCACCCAGCACCCTGAGCACTGAGCAGCCAGCACCCTGAGCACTGAGCACCCAACGTACTGAGCACCGAGCACCCTGAGAACTGAGCACCGAGCACCCTGAGTACTGAGCAGCCAGCACCATGAGTACTGAGCACCGAGCACCCAGAGTACTGAGAAACCTGAGTACTGAGCACCCAGCACCCTGAGAATGAGCACCCAGCACCATGAGTACTGAGCACCGAGCACCCTGAGCACTGAGCACCCAGCACCCTGAGTACTGAGCACCCAGCACTACGAGCACTGAGCACCCAGCACTCTGAGTACTGAGCACTGAGCACCCTGAGCACTGAGCACCCAGCACTACGAGCACTGAGCACCCAGCACTCTGAGTACTGAGCACCCAGCACCCTGAGTACTGAGCACCCAGCACCCTGAGTACTTAGCACTGAGCACCCCGAGCACTGATCACCCAGCACCCTGAGCACTGAGCACCCAGCACCCTGAGTACTGAGCACTGAGCACCCTGAGCACTGAGCACCCAGCACTACGAGCACTGAGCACTGAGCACCCTGAGCACTGAGCACCCAGCAGCCTGAGTAATGAGCACCCAGCACCCTGAGTACTGAGCACTGAGCACCCTGAGCACTGAGCACCCAGCACTACGAGCACTGAGCACCCAGCACTCTGAGTACTGAGCACCCAGCACCCTGAGTACTGAGCACCCAGTACCCTGAGTACTTAGCACTGAGCACCCCGAGCACTGAGCACCCAGCACCCTGAGCACTGAGCACCCAGCACCCTGAGTACTGAGCACCCAGCACCCTGAATACTGAGCACCCAGCGTACTGAGCACCGAGCACCCCGAGCACTGAGCACCCAGCACCCTGAGTACTGAGCACCCAGCACCCCGAGCACTGAGCACCCAGCACCCTGAGTACTGAGCACCGAGCACCCTGAGTACTGAGCACCCAGCACCCTGAGTACTGAGCACCCAGCGTACTGAGCACCGAGGACCCAGCAACCTGAGCCCTGAGCACCCAGCACCCTGAGTACTGAGCACTGAGCACCCAGCACCCCGAGCACTGAGCACCCAGCACCCTGAGTACTAAGCACCCAGCACCCTGTGTACTGAGCACCCAGCACCCTGAGTACTGAGCACCCAGCGTACTGAGCACCGAGCACCCCGAGCACTGAGCACCCAGCACCCTGAGTACTGAGCACCCAGCACCCCGAGCACTGAGCACCCAGCACCCTGAGTACTGAGCACCGAGCACCCTGAGTACTGAGCACCCAGCACCCTGAGTACTGAGCACCCAGCGTACTGAGCACCGAGCACCCAGCACCCTGAGTACTGAGCACCCAGCAACCTGAGCACTGAGCACCCAGCACCCCAAGCACTGAGCACCGAGCACCCTGAGTACTGAGCACCCAGCACCCCGAGTACTGAGCACCCAGCACCCTGAGTACTGAGCACCCAGCACCCTGAGCACTGAGCACCCAGCACCCTGAGCACTGAGCACCCAGCACCCTGAGCACTGAGCACCCAGCACCCTGAGTACTGAGCATCAAGCACCCTGAGCACTGAGCACCCAGCACCCTGAGCACTGAGCAGCCAGCACCGTGAGCACTGAGCACCCAACGTACTGAGCACCGAGCACCCTGAGAACTGAGCACCGAGCACCCTGAGTACTGAGCAGCCAGCACCATGAGTACTGAGCACCGAGCACCCAGAGTACTGAGAAACCTGAGTACTGAGCACCCAGCACCCTGAGAATGAGCACCCAGCACCATGAGTACTGAGCACCGAGCACCCTGAGCACTGAGCACCCAGCACCCTGAGTACTGAGCACCCAGCACTACGAGCACTGAGCACCCAGCACTCTGAGTACTGAGCACTGAGCACCCTGAGCACTGAGCACCCAGCACTACGAGCACTGAGCACCCAGCACTCTGAGTACTGAGCACCCAGCACCCTGAGTACTGAGCACCCAGCACCCTGAGTACTTAGCACTGAGCACCCCGAGCACTGAGCACCCAGCACCCTGAGCACTGAGCACCCAGCAACCTGAGTACTGAGCACTGAGCACCCTGAGCACTGAGCACCCAGCACTACGAGCACTGAGCACTGAGCACCCTGAGCACTGAGCACCCAGCAGCCTGAGTAATGAGCACCCAGCACCCTGAGTACTGAGCACTGAGCACCCTGAGCACTGAGCACCCAGCACTACGAGCACTGAGCACCCAGCACTCTGAGTACTGAGCACCCAGCACCCTGAGTACTGAGCACCCAGCACCCTGAGTACTTAGCACTGAGCACCCCGAGCACTGAGCACCCAGCACCCTGAGCACTGAGCACCCAGCACCCTGAGTACTGAGCACCCAGCACCCTGAATACTGAGCACCCAGCGTACTGAGCACCGAGCACCCCGAGCACTGAGCACCCAGCACCCTGAGTACTGAGCACCCAGCACCCCGAGCACTGAGCACCCAGCACCCTGAGTACTGAGCACCGAGCACTCTGAGTACTGAGCACCCAGCACCCTGAGTACTGAGCACCCAGCGTACTGAGCACCGAGGACCCAGCAACCTGAGCCCTGAGCACCCAGCACCCTGAGTACTGAGCACTGAGCACCCAGCTCCCCGAGCACTGAGCACCCAGCACCCTGAGTACTAAGCACCCAGCACCCTGTGTACTGATCACCCAGCACCCTGAGTACTGAGCACCCAGCGTACTGAGCACCCAGCACCCCGAGCACTGAGCACCCAGCACCCTGAGTACTGAGCACCCAGCACCCCGAGCACTGAGCACCCAGCACCCTGAGTACTGAGCACCGAGCACCCTGAGTACTGAGCACCCAGCACCCTGAGTACTGAGCACCCAGCGTACTGAGCACCGAGCACCCAGCACCCTGAGTACTGAGCACCCAGCAACCTGAGCACTGAGCACCCACCACCCTGAGTACTGAGCACTGAGCACGCCGAGTATTGAGCACCGGGCACCCCGAGCACTAAGCACCCAGCACCCAGAGCACCGAGCACCCAGCACCCTGAGCACTGAGCACCCAGCACCCTGAGCACTGAGCACCCAGCACCCTGAGCACTGAGCACCCGGCACCCTGAGCACTGAGCACCCAGCACCCTGAGCACTGAGCAACCAGAACCCTGAGTACTGAGCACCCAACGTACTGAGCACCGAGTACCCTGAGCACTGAGCACCCAGAACCCCGAGTACTGAGCACCGGGCACCCCGAGCACTAAGCACCCAGCACCCCGAGCACCGAGCACCCAGCACCTTGAGCACTGAGCACCCAGCACCCCGAGCACTGAGCACCAAGCACCCCGAGCACTGAGCACCCAGCACTCCGAGCACTGAGCACCAAGCACCCCGAGCACTGAGCACCCAGCACCCCGAGCACTGAGCACCCAGCACCCTGAGCACTGAGCACCCAGAACCCCGAGAACTGAGCACCCAGCACCCCGAGCACTGAACACCCCGCACCCCGAGCACTGAGCACCCAGCACCCCGAGCACTGTGCACTCAGCACCCTGAGTACTGAGCACCCAGCACCCTGAGTACTTAGCACCCAACACCCTGAGCACTGAGCACCCAGCACCCTGAGTACTGAGCACCCAGCACCACAAGCACAGAGCACCCTGAGTACTGAGCACCCTGCACCCCAAGCACTGTGCACCCTGAGTACTGAGCACCCATCACCCTGATTAATGAGCACCCAGCACCCCGAGTACTGAGCACCGAGCACCCTGAGTACTGAGCACCCAACGTACTGAGCACCGAGCACCCTGAGCACTGAGCACCCAGCACCCTGAGTACTGAGCACCCAGCACCCTGAGCAATGAGCACCCTGAGTACTGAGCACCCAGCACCTTGAGCACTGAGCACCGAGCACCCCGAGCACTGAGCACCCAGCACCCGGAGTACTGAGCACCCAGCAGTCTGAGTACTAAGCACCGAGCACCCTGAGTACTGAGCACCCAGCACACTGAGCACTGAACACACAGCACCCTGAGTACTGAGCACCTCGAGCACTGAGCACCCAGCACCCTGAGTACTGAGCACCGAGCACCCTGAGCACTGAGCACCCAGCACCGCGAGCACTGAGCACCCAGCACCCCGAGCACAGAGCACCCAGCACCCTGAGTACTGAGCACCCAGCACCCTGAGTACTGAGCACCCAGCACCCTGAGCACTGAGCACACAGCACCCTGAGCACTGAGCACAGAGCACCCTGAGTACTGAGCACTGAGCACCCAGCACCCCGAGCACTGAGCACCCAGCACCCTGAGTACTGAGCACCCAGCAACCCGAGCACTAAGCACCCAGCACCCCGAGCACCAAGCACCCAGCACCCTGAGCACTGAGCACCCAGCACCCTGAGCACTGAGCACCCAGCACCCTGAGTACTGAGCACTGAGCACCCAGCACCCTGAGTACTGAGCACATAGCAACCAGAGCACTAAGCACTCAGCACCCCGAGCACCGAGCACCCAGCACCCTGAGCACTGAGCACCGAGCACCCTGAGTACTGAGCACCCAGCACCCTGAGTACTGAGCACCCAGCGTACTGAGCACCGAGCATACAGCACCCTGAGTACTGAGCACCCAGCACCCTGAGCACTGAGCACCCAGCACCCTGAGTACTGAGCACTGAGCACCCCGAGTACTGAGCACCGGGCACCCCGAGCACTAAGCACCCAGCACCCAGAGCACCGAGCACCCAGCACCCTGAGCACTGAGCACCCAGCACCCTGAGCACTGAGCACCCAGCACCCTGAGCACTGAGCACCTAGCACCCTGAGCACTGAGCACCCAGCACCCTGAGTTCTGAGCACCCAACGTACTGAGCACCTAGTACCCTGAGCACTGAGCACCCAGAACCCCGAGTACTGAGCACCGGGCACCCCGAGCACTAAGCACCCAGCACCCTGAGCACTGAGCACCGAGCACCCCAAGCACTGGGCACCCAGCACCCGGAGTACTGAGCACCCAGCACCCTGAGTACTAAGCACCGAGCACCCTGAGTACTGAGCACCCAGCACCCTGAGCACTGAACACACAGCACCCTGAGTACTGAGCACCTAGAGGACTGAGCACCCAGCACCCTGAGTACTGAGCACCGAGCACCTCGAGCACTGAGCACCCAGCACCGCGAGCACTGAGCACCCAGCACCCCGAGCACAGAGCACCCAGCACCCTGAGTACTGAGCACGCAGCACCCTGAGTACTGAGCACCCAGCACCCCGAGCACTGAGCACCCAGCACCCTGAGCACTGAGCACCCAGCACCCGAGTACTGAGCACCCAGCACCCTGAGTACTGAGCACCCAGCACCCTGAGTACTGAGCACCAAGCACCCCGAGTACTGAGCACCAAGCACCCTGAGTACTGAACACCCAGCACCCTGAGCACTGAGCACTGAGCACACTGAGCACTGAGTACTGAGCACCGAGCACCCCGAGCACTGAGCACCCAGCACCCGGAGTACTGAGCACCCAGCACGCTGAGTACTAAGCACCGAGCATCCTGAGTACTGAGCACCCAGCACCCTGAGCACTGAACACACAGCACCCTGAGTACTGAGCACCTCGAGCACTGAGCACCCAGCACCCTGAGTACTGAGCACCGAGCACCCCGAGCACTGAGCACCCAGCACGCCGAGCACTGAGCACCCAGCACCCCGAGCACTGAGCACCCAGCACCCTGAGTACTGAGCACCCAGCACCCTGAGCACTGAGCACCCAGCACCGTGAGCACTGAGCACCCAGCACCCTGAATACTGAGCACCCAGCACCCTGAGCACTGAGTACCCAGCACCCTGAGCACTGAGCACCCAGCACCCTGAATACTGAGCACCCAGCACCTCGAGCCCTGAGCTCCCAGCACCCTGAGTACTGAGCATCAAGCACCCTGAGCACTGAGCACCCAGCACCCTGAGCACTGAGCAGCCAGCACCCTGAGCACTGAGCACCCAACGTACTGAGCAACGAGCACCCCGAGCACTGAGCACCCAGAACCCTGAGTACTGAGCGCTGAGCACCCTGAGTACTGAGCACCCAGCACCCCGCGCACTGAGCACCCAGCACCCCGAGCACTGAGCACCCAGCACCCCGAGCACTGAGCACCCAGCACCGTGAGTACTGAGCACCCAGCACCTTGAAAACTGAGCACCGAGCACCCCGAGCACTGAGCACCGGGCACCCCGAGCACTGAGCACCCAGCACCCTGAGTACTGAGCACCCAGCACCCTAAGTATTGAGCACTGACCACTGAGCTCCCTGAGCACTGAGCACCCAGCACCCTGAGCACTGAGCACCCAGCATCCTGAGCACTGAGTACTGAGCGCCCAGCACCCCAAACACTGAGCACCGAGCACCCTGAGAACTGAGCACCGAGCACCCTGAGTACTGAGCAGCCAGCACCATGAGTACTGAGCACCGAGCACCCAGAGTACTGAGCAACCTGAGTACTGAGCACCCAGCACCCTGAGAATGAGCACCCAGCACCCTGAGCACTGAGTACCCAGCACCCTGAGCACTGAGCACCCAGCACCCTGAGCACTGAGCACACAGCACCCTGAGCACTGAGCACCCAGCACCCTGAGTACTGAGCACTGAGCACCCAGCACCCCGAGCACTGAGCACCCAGCACCCTGAGTACTGAGCACTGAGCACCCAGCACCCCGAGTACTGAGCACCAAGCACCCTGAGTACTGAACACCCAGCACCCTGAGCACTGAGCACTGAGCACCCTGAGCACTGAGTACTGAGCACCGAGCACCCCGAGCACTGAGCACCCAGCACCCCGAGTACTAAGCACCGAGCATCCTGAGTACTGAGCACCCAGCACCCTGAGCACTGAACACACAGCACCCTGAGTACTGAGCACCTCGAGCACTGAGCACCCAGCACCCTGAGTACTGAGCACCGAGCACCCCGAGCACTGAGCACCCAGCACCCCGAGCACTGAGCACCCAGCACCCCGAGCACTGAGCACCCAGCACCCTGAGCACTGAGCACCCAGCACCCAGAGCACTGAGCACCCAGCACCCTGAGCACTGAGCACCCAGCACCCTGAGTACTGAGCACCCAGCACCCTGAGTACTGAGCACCCAGACCCTGAGCACTGAGCACCCAGCACCCCTAGCACTGTGGACCCACCACCCTGAGTACTGAGAACCCAGCACCCTGAGTACTGAGCACCCAGCACCCTGAGCACTGAGCACCCAGCAGCCCGAGCACTGAGCACCCAGAATCCTGAGCACTGAGTACTGAGCACCCAGCACCCTGAGCACTGAGCACGCAGCACCCTGAGAACTGAGCACCCAGCACCCTGAGTACTGAGCACCCAGCACCCCAAGCACTGAGCACCGAGCACCCTGAGTACTGAGCACCCAGCTCCCCGAGTACTGAGCACCCAGCACCCTGAGTACTGAGCACCCAGCACCCTGAGCACTGAGCACCCAGCACCCTGAGCACTGAGCACCCAGCACCCTGAGCACTGAGCACCCAGCACCCTGAGTACTGAGCATCAAGCACCCTGAGCACTGAGCACCCAGCACCCTGAGCACTGAGCAGCCAGCACCCTGAGCACTGAGCACCCAACGTACTGAGCACCGAGCACCCTGAGAACTGAGCACCGAGCACCCTGAGTACTGAGCAGCCAGCACCATGAGTACTGAGCACCGAGCACCCAGAGTACTGAGAAACCTGAGTACTGAGCACCCAGCACCCTGAGAATGAGCACCCAGCACCATGAGTACTGAGCACCGAGCACCCTGAGCACTGAGCACCCAGCACCCTGAGTACTGAGCACCCAGCACTACGAGCACTGAGCACCCAGCACTCTGAGTACTGAGCACTGAGCACCCTGAGCACTGAGCACCCAGCACTACGAGCACTGAGCACCCAGCACTCTGAGTACTGAGCACCCAGCACCCTGAGTACTGAGCACCCAGCACCCTGAGTACTTAGCACTGAGCACCCCGAGCACTGAGCACCCAGCACCCTGAGCACTGAGCACCCAGCACCCTGAGTACTGAGCACTGAGCACCCTGAGCACTGAGCACCCAGCACAACGAGCACTGAGCACTGAGCACCCTGAGCACTGAGCACCCAGCAGCCTGAGTAATGAGCACCCAGCACCCTGAGTACTGAGCACTGAGCACACTGAGCACTGAGCACCCAGCACTACGAGCACTGAGCACCCAGCACTCTGAGTACTGAGCACCCAGCACCCTGAGTACTGAGCACCCAGCACCCTGAGTACTTAGCACTGAGCACCCCGAGCACTGAGCACCCAGCACCCTGAGCACTGAGCACCCAGCACCCTGAGTACTGAGCACCCAGCAGCCTGAATACTGAGCACCCAGCGTACTGAGCACCGAGCACCCCGAGCACTGAGCAGCCAGCACCCTGAGTACTGAGCACCCAGCACCCCGAGCACTGAGCACCCAGCACCCTGAGTACTGAGCACCGAGCACCCTGAGTACTGAGCACCCAGCACCCTGAGTACTGAGCACCCAGCGTACTGAGCACCGAGGACCCAGCAACCTGAGCCCTGAGCACCCAGCACCCTGAGTACTGAGCACTGAGCACCCAGCACCCCGGGCACTGAGCACCCAGCACCCTGAGTACTAAGCACCCAGCACCCTGAGTACTGAGCACCCAGCACCCTGAGTACTGAGCACCCAGCGTACTGAGCACCGAGCACCCCGAGCACTGAGCACCCAGCACCCTGAGTACTGAGCACCCAGCACCCCGAGCACTGAGCACCCAGCACCCTGAGTACTGAGCACCGAGCACCCTGAGTACTGAGCACCCAGCACCCTGAGTACTGAGCACCCAGCGTACTGAGCACCGAGCACCCAGCACCCTGAGTACTGAGCACCCAGCAACCTGAGCACTGAGCACCCACCACCCTGAGTACTGAGCACTGAGCACGCCGAGTATTGAGCACCGGGCACCCCGAGCACTAAGCACCCAGCACCCAGAGCACCGAGCACCCAGCACCCTGAGCACTGAGCACCCAGCACCCTGAGCACTGAGCACCCAGCACCCTGAGCACTGCGCACCCGGCATCCTGAGCACTGAGCACCCAGCACCCTGAGCACTGAGCAACCAGCACCCTGAGTACTGAGCACCCAACGTACTGAGCACCGAGTACCCTGAGCACTGAGCACCCAGAACCCCGAGTACTGAGCACCGGGCACCCCGAGCACTAAGCACCCAGCACCCCGAGCACCGAGCACCCAGCACCTTGAGCACTGAGCACCCAGCACCCCGAGCACTGAGCACCAAGCACCCCGAGCACTGAGCACCCAGCACCCCGAGCACTGAGCACCAAGCACCCCGAGCACTGAGCACCCAGCACCCCGAGCACTGAGCACCCAGCACCCTGAGCACTGAGCACCCAGAACCCCGAGAACTGAGCACCCACCACCCCGAGCACTGAGCACCCCGCACCCCGAGCACTGAGCACCCAGCACCCCGAGCACTGTGCACCCAGCACCCTGAGTACTGAGCACCCAGCACCCTGAGTACTTAGCACCCAACACCCTGAGCACTGAGCACCCAGCACCCTGAGTACTGAGCACCCAGCACCACAAGCACAGAGCACCCTGAGTACTGAGCACCCTGCACCCCAAGCACTGTGCACCCTGAGTACTGAGCACCCATCACCCTGATTAATTAGCACCCAGCACCCCGAGTACTGAGCACCGAGCACCCTGAGTACTGAGCACCCTGCACCCCAAGCACTGTGCACCCTGAGCACTGAGCACCCAGCACCCTGAGTACTGAGCACCCAGCACCCTGAGCAATGAGCACCCTGAGTACTGAGCACCCAGCACCTTGAGCACTGAGCACCGAGCACCCCGAGCACTGAGCACCCAGCACCCGGAGTACTGAGCACCCAGCAGTCTGAGTACTAAGCACCGAGCACCCTGAGTACTGAGCACTGAGCACCCAGCACCCTGAGCACTGAGCACCCAGCACCCTGAGTACTGAGCACTGAGCACCCAGCACCCTGAGCACTGAGCACCCAGCACCCTGAGTACTGAGCACCGAGCACCCAGCACCCTGAGCACTGAGCACTGAGCACCCTGAGTACTGAGCACCCAGCACCCTGAGTACTGAGCACCCAGCGTACTGAGCACCGAGCACCCAGCACCCTGAGTACTGAGCACCCAGCACCCTGAGCACTGAGCACCCAGCACCCTGAGTACTGAGCACTGAGCACCCCGAGTACTGAGCACCGGGCACCCCGAGCACTAAGCACCCAGCACCCAGAGCACCGAGCACCCAGCACCCTGAGCACTGAGCACCCAGCACCCTGAGCACTGAGCACCCAGCACCCTGAGCACTGAGCACCTAGCACCCTGAGCACTGAGCACCCAGCACCCTGAGTTCTGAGCACCCAACGTACTGAGCACCTAGTACCCTGAGCACTGAGCACCCAGAACCCCGAATACTGAGCACCGGGCACCCCGAGCACTAAGCACCCAGCACCCTGAGCAGTGAGCACCGAGCACCCCAAGCACTGGGCACCCAGCACCCGGAGTACTGAGCACCCAGCACCCTGAGTACTAAGCACCGAGCACCCTGAGTACTGAGCACCCAGCACCCTGAGCACTGAACACACAGCACCCTGAGTACTGAGCACCTAGAGGACTGAGCACCCAGCACCCTGAGTACTGAGCACCGAGCACCTCGAGCACTGAGCACCCAGCACCGCGAGCACTGAGCACCCAGCACCCCGAGCACAGAGCACCCAGCACCCTGAGTACTGAGCACGCAGCACCCTGAGTACTGAGCACCCAGCACCCCGAGCACTGAGCACCCAGCACCCTGAGCACTGAGCACCCAGCACCCGAGTACTGAGCACCCAGCACCCTGAGTACTGAGCACCCAGCACCCTGAGTACTGAGCACCCAGCACCCCGAGTACTGAGCACCAAGCACCCTGAGTACTGAACACCCAGCACCCTGAGCACTGAGCACTGAGCACACTGAGCACTGAGTACTGAGCACCGAGCACCCCGAGCACTGAGCACCCAGCACCCGGAGTACTGAGCACCCAGCACGCTGAGTACTAAGCACCGAGCATCCTGAGTACTGAGCACCCAGCACCCTGAGCACTGAACACACAGCACCCTGAGTACTGAGCACCTCGAGCACTGAGCACCCAGCACCCTGAGTACTGAGCACCGAGCACCCCGAGCACTGAGCACCCAGCACGCCGAGCACTGAGCACCCAGCACCCCGAGCACTGAGCACCCAGCACCCTGAGTACTGAGCACCCAGCACCCTGAGCACTGAGCACCCAGCACCGTGAGCACTGAGCACCCAGCACCCTGAATACTGAGCACCCAGCACCCTGAGCACTGAGTACCCAGCTCCCTGAGCACTGAGCACCCAGCACCCTGAATACTGAGCACCCAGCACCTCGAGCCCTGAGCTCCCAGCACCCTGAGTACTGAGCATCAAGCACCCTGAGCACTGAGCACCCAGCACCCTGAGCACTGAGCAGCCAGCACCCTGAGCACTGAGCACCCAACGTACTGAGCAACGAGCACCCCGAGCACTGAGCACCCAGAACCCTGAGTACTGAGCGCTGAGCACCCTGAGTACTGAGCACCCAGCACCCCGAGCACTGAGCACCCAGCACCCCGAGCACTGAGCACCCAGCACCCCGAGCACTGAGCACCCAGCACCGTGAGTACTGAGCACCCAGCACCCTGAAAACTGAGCACCGAGCACCCCGAGCACTGAGCACCGGGCACCCCGAGCACTGAGCACCCAGCACCCTGAGTACTGAGCACCCAGCACCCTAAGTATTGAGCACTGACCACTGAGCTCCCTGAGCACTGAGCACCCAGCACCCTGAGCACTGAGCACCCAGCATCCTGAGCACTGAGTACTGAGCACCCAGCACCCCAAACACTGAGCACCGAGCACCCTGAGAACTGAGCACCGAGCACCCTGAGTACTGAGCAGCCAGCACCATGAGTACTGAGCACCGAGCACCCAGAGTACTGAGCAACCTGAGTACTGAGCACCCAGCACCCTGAGAATGAGCACCCAGCACCCTGAGCACTGAGTACCCAGCACCCTGAGCACTGAGCACCCAGCACCCTGAGCACTGAGCACACAGCACCCTGAGCACTGAGCACCCAGCACCCTGAGTACTGAGCACTGAGCACCCAGCACCCCGAGCACTGAGCACCCAGCACCCTGAGTACTGAGCACTGAGCACCCAGCACCCCGAGTACTGAGCACCAAGCACCCTGAGTACTGAACACCCAGCACCCTGAGCACTGAGCAGTGAGCACCCTGAGCACTGAGTACTGAGCACCGAGCACCCCGAGCACTGAGCACCCAGCACCCCGAGTACTAAGCACCGAGCATCCTGAGTACTGAGCACCCAGCACCCTGAGCACTGAACACACAGCACCCTGAGTACTGAGCACCTCGAGCACTGAGCACCCAGCACCCTGAGTACTGAGCACCGAGCACCCCGAGCACTGAGCACCCAGCACCCCGAGCACTGAGCACCCAGCACCCCGAGCACTGAGCACCCAGCACCCTGAGTACTGAGCACCCAGCACCCTGAGTACTGAGCACCCAGCACCCTGAGCACTGAGAACCCAGCACCCTGAGCACTGAGCACCCAGCACCCTGAATACTAAGCACCCAGCACCCTGAGCACTGAGTACCCAGCACCCTGAGCACTGAGCACCCAGCACCCTGAGTACTGAGCACCCAGCACCAAGAGTTCTGAGCACCGAGCATCCTGAGCACTGAGCACCGAGCACCCCGAGCACTGAGCACCCAGCACCCTGAGTAATGAGCACCCAGCACCCCGAGTACTGAGAACCCAGAACCGTGAGTACTGAGCACCCAGCACCCTGAGTACTGAGCACCCAGCACCCTGAGTACTGAGCACTGATCACCGTGAGCACTGAGCACCCAGCACCCTGAGTACTGAGCACCCAGCACCCTGAGTACTGAGCACCCAGCACCCTGGGCACTGAGCACCCAGCACCCTGAGTGCTGAGCACCTAGCACCCTGAGTACTGAGCACACAGCACCCTGAGCAATGAGCACCCAGCACCCTGAGTACTGAGCACTGATCACCCTGAGCACTGAGCACCCAGCACCCTGAGTACTGAGCACCCAGCACCCTGAGTACTGAGCACCCAGCACCCTGGGCACTGAGCACCCAGCACGCTGAGTGCTGAGCACCCAGCACCCCGAGCACTGAGCATCCAGCACCCTGAGTACTGAGCACCATGAGTACTGAGCACTGAGCACCCAGCAGCCTGAGTACTGAGCACCCTGAGGACTGAGCACCCATCACCCTCAGCACTGAGAACCCAGCACCCTGAGTACTGAGCACTGATCACCCTGAGCACTGAGCACCCAGCACCCTGAGTACTGAGCACCCAGCACCCCGAGCACTGAGCACCCAGCACCCTGAGTACTGAGCACCCAGCACCCCGAGCACTGAGCACCCAGCACCCTGAGTACTGAGCACCGAGCACCCTGAGTACTGAGCACCCAGCACCCTGAGTACTGAGCACCCAGCACCCTGAGTACTGAGCACCCAGCGTACTGAGCACCGAGGACCCAGCAACCTGAGCCCTGAGCACCCAGCACCCTGAGTACTGAGCACTGAGCACCCAGCACCCCGAGCACTGAGCACCCAGCACCCTGAGTACTAAGCACCCAGCACCCTGAGTACTGAGCACCCAGCACCCTGAGTACTGAGCACCCAGCGTACTGAGCACCGAGCACCCCGAGCACTGAGCACCCAGCACCCTGAGTACTGAGCACCCAGCACCCCGAGCAATGAGCACCCAGCACCCTGAGTACTGAGCACCGAGCACCCTGAGTACTGAGCACGCAGCACCCTGAGTACTGAGCACCCAGCGTACTGAGCACCGAGCACCCAGCACCCTGAGTACTGAGCACCCAGCACCCTGAGCACTGAGCACCCAACACCCTGAGTACTGAGCACTGAGCACGCCGAGTATTGAGCACCGGGCACCCCGAGCACTAAGCACCCAGCACCCAGAGCACCGAGCACCCAGCACCCTGAGCACTGAGCACCCAGCACCCTGAGCACTGAGCACCCAGCACCCTGAGCACTGAGCACCCGGCACCCTGAGCACTGAGCACCCAGCACCCTGAGCACTGAGCACCCAGCACCCTGAGTACTGAGCACCCAACGTACTGAGCACCGAGTACCCTGAGCACTGAGCACCCAGAACCCCGAGTACTGAGCACCGGGCACCCCGAGCACTAAGCACCCAGCACCCCGAGCACCGAGCACCCAGCACCCTGAGCACTGAGCACCGAGCACCCTGAGTACTGAGCACCCAGCACCCTGAGTACTGAGCACCCAGCGTACTGAGCACCGAGCACCCAGCACCCTGAGTACTGAGCACCCAGCACCCTGAGCACTGAGCACCCAGCGCCCTGAGTACTGAGCACCGGGCACCCCGAGCACTAAGCACCCAGCACCCAGAGCACCGAGCACCCAGCACCCTGAGCACTGAGCACCCAGCACCCTGAGCACTGAGCACCCAGCACCCTGAGCACTGAGCACCTAGCACCCTGAGCACTGAGCACCCAGCACCCTGAGTTCTGAGCACCCAACGTACTGAGCACCTAGTACCCTGAGAACTGAGCACCCAGAACCCCGAGTACTGAGCACCGGGCACCCCGAGCACTAAGCACCCAGCACCCTGAGCACTGAGCACCGAGCACCCCAAGCACTGAGCACCCCAGCACCCGGAGTACTGAGCACCCAGCACCCTGAGTACTAAGCACCGAGCACCCTGAGTACTGAGCACCCAGCACCCTGAGCACTGAACACACAGCACCCTGAGTACTGAGCACCTAGAGGACTGAGCACCCAGCACCCTGAGTACTGAGCACCGAGCACCTCGAGCACTGAGCACCCCAGCACCGCGAGCACTGAGCACCCAGCACCCCGAGCACAGAGCACCCAGCACCCTGAGTACTGAGCACGCAGCACCCTGAGTACTGAGCACCCAGCACCCCGAGCACTGAGCACCCAGCACCCTGAGCACTGAGCACCCAGCACCCGAGTACTGAGCACCCAGCACCCTGAGTACTGAGCACCCAGCACCCTGAGTACTGAGCACCCAGCACCCCGAGTACTGAGCACCAAGCACCCTGAGTACTGAACACCCAGCACCCTGAGCACTGAGCACTGAGCACCCTGAGCACTGAGTACTGAGCACCGAGCACCCCGAGCACTGAGCACCCAGCACCCGGAGTACTGAGCACCCAGCACGCTGAGTACTAAGCACCGAGCATCCTGAGTACAGAGCACCCAGCACCCTGAGCACTGAACACACAGCACCCTGAGTACTGAGCACCTCGAGCACTGAGCACCCAGCACCCTGAGTACTGAGCACCGAGCACCCCGAGCACTGAGCACACAGCACGCCGAGCACTGAGCACCCAGCACCCCGAGCACTGAGCACCCAGCACCCTGAGTACTGAGCACCCAGCACCCTGAGTACTGAGCACCCAGCACCCTGAGCACTGAGTACCCAGCACCCCGAGCACTGAGCACCCAGCACCCTGAATACTGAGCACCCAGCACCCTGAGCACTGAGTACCCAGCACCCTGAGCACTGAGCACCCAGCACCCTGAATACTGAGCACCCAGCACCCCGAGCCCTGAGCTCCCAGCACCCTGACTACTGAGCATCAAGCACCCTGAGCACTGAGCACCCAGCACCCTGAGCACTGAGCAGCCAGCACCCTGAGCACTGAGCACCCAACGTACTGAGCAACGAGCACCCCGAGCACTGAGCACCCAGAACCCTGAGTACTGAGCGCTCAGCACCCTGAGTACTGAGCACCCAGCACCCCGAGCACTGAGCACCCAGCACCCCGAGCACTGAGCACCCAGCACCCCGAGCACTGAGCACCCAGCACCGTGAGTACTGAGCACCCAGCACCCTGAAAACTGAGCACCGAGCACCCCGAGCACTGAGCACCGGGCACCCCGAGCACTGAGCACCCAGCACCCTGAGTACTGAGCACCCAGCACCCTAAGTATTGAGCACTGACCACTGAGCTCCCTGAGCACTGAGCACCCAGCACCCTGAGCACTGAGCACCCAGCATCCTGAGCACTGAGTACTGAGCACCCAGCACCCCAAACACTGAGCACCGAGCACCCTGAGAACTGAGCACCGAGCACCCTGAGTACTGAGCAGCCAGCACCATGAGTACTGAGCACCGAGCACCCAGAGTACTGAGCAACCTGAGTACTGAGCACCCAGCACCCTGAGAATGAGCACCCAGCACCCTGAGCACTGAGTAGCCAGCACCCTGAGCACTGAGCACCCAGCACCCTGAGCACTGAGCACACAGCACCCTGAGCACTGAGCACCCAGCACCCTGAGTACTGAGCACTGAGCACCCAGCACCCCGAGCACTGAGCACCCAGCACCCTGAGTACTGAGCACTGAGCACCCAGCACCCCCGAGTACTGAGCACCAAGCACCCTGAGTACTGAACACCCAGCACCCTGAGCACTGAGCACTGAGCACCCTGAGCACTGAGTACTGAGCACCGAGCACCCCCGAGCACTGAGCACCCAGCACCCCGAGTACTAAGCACCGAGCATCCTGAGTACTGAGCACCCAGCACCCTGAGCACTGAACACACAGCACCCTGAGTACTGAGCACATCGAGCACTGAGCACCCAGCACCCTGAGTACTGAGCACCGAGCACCCCGAGCACTGAGCACCCAGCACCCCGAGCACTGAGCACCCAGCACCCCCGAGCACTGAGCACCCAGCACCCTGAGTACTGAGCACCCAGCACCCTGAGTACTGAGCACCCAGCGTACTGAGCACCGAGCACCCAGCACCCTGAGTACTGAGCACCCAGCACCCTGAGCACTGAGCACCCACCACCCTGAGTACTGAGCACTGAGCACGCCGAGTATTGAGCACCGGGCACCCCGAGCACTAAGCACCCAGCACCCAGAGCACCGAGCACCCAGCACCCTGAGCACTGAGCACCCCAGCACCCTGAGCACTGAGCACCCAGCACCCTGAGCACTGAGCACCCGGCACCCTGAGCACTGAGCACCCAGCACCCTGAGCACTGAGCACCCAGCACCCTGAGTACTGAGCACCCAACGTACTGAGCACCGAGTACCCTGAGCACTGAGCACCCAGAACCCCGAGTACTGAGCACCGGGCACCCCGAGCACTAAGCACCCAGCACCCCGAGCACCGAGCACCCAGCACCCTGAGCACTGAGCACCGAGCACCCTGAGTACTGAGCACCCCAGCACCCCTGAGTACTGAGCACCCAGCGTACTGAGCACCGAGCACCCAGCACCCTGAGTACTGAGCACCCAGCACCCTGAGCACTGAGCACCCAGCGCCCTGAGTACTGAGCACCGGGCACCCCGAGCACTAAGCACCCAGCACCCAGAGCACCGAGCACCCAGCACCCTGAGCACTGAGCACCCAGCACCCTGAGCACTGAGCACCCAGCACCCTGAGCACTGAGCACCTAGCACCCTGAGCACTGAGCACCAGCACCCTGAGTTCTGAGCACCCAACGTACTGAGCACCTAGTACCCCCGAGAACTGAGCACCCAGAACCCCGAGTACTGAGCACCGGGCACCCCGAGCACTAAGCACCCAGCACCCCTGAGCACTGAGCACCGAGCACCCCAAGCACTGAGCACCCAGCACCCGGAGTACTGAGCACCCAGCACCCTGAGTACTAAGCACCGAGCACCCTGAGTACTGAGCACCCAGCACCCTGAGCACTGAACACACAGCACCCTGAGTACTGAGCACCTAGAGGACTGAGCACCCAGCACCCTGAGTACTGAGCACCGAGCACCTCGAGCACTGAGCACCCAGCACCGCGAGCACTGAGCACCCAGCACCCCGAGCACAGAGCACCCAGCACCCTGAGTACTGAGCACGCAGCACCCCGAGTACTGTGCACCCAGCACCCCGAGCACTGAGCACCCAGCACCCTGAGCACTGAGCACCCAGCACCCGAGTACTGAGCACCCAGCACCCTGAGTACTGAGCACCCAGCACCCTGAGTACTGAGCAACCAGCACCCCGAGTACTGAGCACCAAGCACCCTGAGTACTGAACACCCAGCACCCTGAGCACTGAGCACTGAGCACCCTGAGCACTGAGTACTGAGCACCGAGCACCCCGAGCACTGAGCACCCAGCACCCGGAGTACTGAGCACCCAGCACGCTGAGTACTAAGCACCGAGCATCCTGAGTACTGAGCACCCAGCACCCTGAGCACTGAACACACAGCACCCTGAGTACTGAGCACCTCGAGCACTGAGCACCCAGCACCCTGAGTACTGAGCACCGAGCACCCCGAGCACTGAGCACCCAGCACGCCGAGCACTGAGCACCCCAGCACCCCCGAGCACTGAGCACCCAGCACCCTGAGTACTGAGCACCCAGCACCCTGAGTACTGAGCACCCCAGCACCCTGAGCACTGAGTACCCCAGCGCCCCGAGCACTGAGCACCCAGCACCCTGAATACTGAGCACCCAGCACCCTGAGCACTGAGTACCCAGCACCCTGAGCACTGAGCACCCAGCACCCTGAATACTGAGCACCCAGCACCCCGAGCCCTGAGCTCCCAGCACCCTGAGTACTGAGCATCAAGCACCCTGAGCACTGAGCACCCAGCACCCTGAGCACTGAGCAGCCAGCACCCTGAGCACTGAGCACCCAACGTACTGAGCAACGAGCACCCCTAGCACTGAGCAGCCAGAACCCTGAGTACTGAGCGCTCAGCACCCTGAGTACTGAGCACCCAGCACCCCGAGCACTGAGCACCCAGCACCCCCGAGGACTGAGCACCCAGCACCCCGAGCACTGAGCACCCCAGCACCGTGAGTACTGAGCACCCAGCACCCTGAAAACTGAGAACCGAGCACCCCGAGCACTGAGCACCGGGCACCCCGAGCACTGAGCACCCAGCACCCTGAGTACTGAGCACCCAGCACCCTAAGTATTGAGCACTGACCACTGAGCTCCCTGAGCACTGAGCACCCAGCACCCTGAGCACTGAGCACCCAGCATCCTGAGCACTGAGTACTGAGCACCCAGCACCCCAAACACTGAGCACCGAGCACCCTGAGAACTGAGCACCGAGCACCCTGAGTACTGAGCAGCCAGCACCATGAGTACTGAGCACCGAGCACCCAGAGTACTGAGCAACCTGCGTACTGAGCACCCAGCACCCTGAGAATGAGCACCCAGCACCCTGAGCACTGAGTAGCCAGCACCCTGAGCACTGAGCACCCAGCACCCTGAGCACTGAGCAACACAGCACCCTGAGCACTGAGCACCCAGCACCCTGAGTACTGAGCACTGAGCACCCAGCACCCCGAGCACTGAGCACCCAGCACCCTGAGTACTGAGCACTGAGCACCCAGCACCCCGAGTACTGAGCACCAAGCACCCTGAGTACTGAGCACTGAGCACCCAGCACCCCGAGCACTGAGCACCCAGCACCCTGAGCACTGAGCACACAGCACCCTGAGCACTGAGCACTGAG